>NC_081291.1:120405420-120607920 GCF_030435805.1 Mustela lutreola
TCATTTCCAACCCCAGAGGACAAGACAGCTATTTAACATATTTGCTTCATTTTTGTACTTATTCATGGAAATATACCCATAAAAACAGAAATTCAGTTTATCTAAATTTCCCAGCAGTTTCTTTCCAGAAGAAAGAAATGAACCATACTAAAATCAGGAGGAGCCTGACATCCAAATGCAAATACAGAGAAAAATGCACAATGTATAATTGTTACTAACATATACTATTGATTAATAAACATACAATATTAGTAATATTATAATTAAAAATAGCTATAGATATTTACTGCACATCTCTTCTATGTCGAGCACTGTGCCAAATGATTTATAGATACCACCTCTTACAACCATAGTATTAATGGAAATAGTCCTTGTAAAAATGGCAAATGAGAAACCTTAAGAACTTGCCTCACAGGGCTCAGAATCAAATCCAGTTTGGTCTGATGTCAAAAGGTACTCTTTTTCTGTGTATCTCCTTTCCTCCCACATCTTTATAGAAGGTTGAGATTTAGGATTTGTTTTCCTATTTTTTAAGAATACAATCATATCTACCTTCCCTGACAAAATCTGCCTTTCTAAAAATTGCAGTCACTAGAGAGCACTGTTTCAGATATTCTTCCAGAAAATTTAGTTACAGTAGTATCAGAGACTCTTTGTTTTTAAAGGAATCACTAATTACAGGCAGTCCTCCATTCTGGGCACTGTTACCATGAAGCTCTGGTTATCTGCAATTATTAGAGTGATTAGGGAAAAACATGAGTTGTACAGTCAAGGACAGAAGAAACTCAGCTGACTCTTTGGAAAAAGTGTATCTATATCTCCTTGTGAATAAGATGGTGAGACCATAAACACTGTCACTGAAACAGTCCTTATAGTCTTTGTTCTATAGGTGTATGGACGACTTTATACGGGTATTACAGCCTGTGGTGCTGAGCTATAAATAGAAGCAGAGTGGTTCAGAAGAAACACTCCAGACAGCCCACATAAAAGTTGTTCTTTGAGTCCCTCTCTTGGTGCATCCCCCTTCCATGATGTATCCCCACATACCCTCAGCCCCATACTCTGAGTCACTCTTGGACCACTCAGCTGGAGCAATCAGACTACAAAACTTTTACTTTCTTCACATAGAAAGCTCTGTTAAGAGATGCACATCTCTGATAATCATCAACAGCCATAAACACACATAGTCAGTACTCATTAATAACTCTCACCATCTTCAAACCACAGAAGTTTAAGCTCAACACAAGGTTGAATTTCCGCATCAGGAAATATGAATTTCCTCATTCTATTTGCTTTGTACTTCTAAGCTGTCCTTGAAGCAGTAACTAAATGTTTAATATAATAAATATTTTAGGAAAAAGCAGCTATTTTTAAAGCACGGATGGTAGTTTTATGTAATACTTACTTTTCCCAAGTGTTTTGTAACTTAAAGAAGTATTTCTTATGTAAAGGGTAAATTTTAAAACGAGTATAATATTTTTATAGGCATAACAGGAGCACATGTAATTCATTTTCATGCAGTTGAAATTCATTAGAGACTGGCATTTAACGACTTAAAATATTTTCTGAAAAATAACCTTTGTAAAAATCCTAAGGCCTTCCCTCCCCCTTGCACAAATGTTGGCTTTTGTTATTTTTTTTATAAGCTGCATATTGAATTTCCCAGGCTGTGTTTCTGAACAGCAATCTACTGAAAAAAGTGCAATTATTTTTTTTCACTCAAACATGCATTTGAGAGAAATGAGTAGATCAGATAAAGAGCTGAGATGCTATTCAACTCAACCTTGAGTCACTCTCTGTCTCTTTTAAAAAAAAAAAAAAGGGTGGCAAAATCAATACAAACCAATAATAACTTCACATTTGTGGAAGCAACATGAATGGCTCTCCAAAATATTGAGACACATCCAAGTACATTTTCGTAGAGCTGATATTTATCAGAAGTCATTTGCCCTCAAGCAGATGCTCCCTTTCATTGTGCTCCTGTCACAAATGACTAAGATTTATGACAGACAATTACAGCATCTGCAGTTAGCAGCCTTATAATCAGCACCATTATTTAACGATTGGTGCAATAAACTGACTCCTGTTACTGTTTATCAGATATCAGTCAGTTCTGGCCATTTTCTTCAGCTCCCAAATCACAGTATGGTGCAGCCACTGCCTTTTAATGGCTAGGCAGAAGCAGGAGCATTTTCACATTTTTTACAGACTGCCGAGGGAAAGAAAAAAGCAACCAATTACATGTATGTATGGTGCCCTCTCATTTGAGATGCCCATGTATGTAACTATCTCTATACAGTTCTAAACCGCTCTCAGGAGAAAAAACAGCCTTGACTGAGGAGAGGGGCTTTTTATATTTAAAAACAAAAAATAAATAAAAGCAAAAAACCTTCTCTCCTTTTTTTTTTTTTTAAAGTCCTCTTTAAATTTGCATGTCTTTTTGGAGTATAAAATATTCCTCTGAAACAGGTCCACTGTTTTCTCTTCTACCATGGTTTCAGCTTGCCTTTCACAATCAGAAAAGCAGCTATTGTCCCTTAAAAATATTTGTCAAGGAGCAGAATTTTTCTTCCAAACTCTGTTGAGGCTTTGTTCAGAGAAAAGTGTTATGCACACAATAGGACTAAGTTTTTCATCAAAAAGCCTACATATAAAATAGGACATGTGTATGTGTTTAAAGGTCATCCATAAGGAACTCCATCTTCCTAAATATACAAACACAGATGTTTCTACATTCTTTAGAGTCCTTCCACAAGAAACGCCACACATTTATGTATCAAATACGGGTGGCAGGCAACAATTCAGAGACATATTTGGAAGACAAAACTTCAGTACAATGTGGGAGATGGTATAAAAACTAGAGTCTACAGTCAAAATAAAAAGCTTAAGTATGTTTCTGTTGATGTTCAAGTATGAAATGTTAGAGAAATTATTTAAAGGAAATAAAACTCAAACCCAGACCTTTCTGATTCCTGCCTCTTGTTACTTTTTTCTATAACCAAACGAGCTAAGTTTCTCAGTCATATCCAAAAGCATTTCATCCGATGACTTCATTTTAGGTATTTGATAATATTATATATGCCCAGGCAGAAATATTGATGAAACTGCCTTTGTAATGTAAGGTCTAAGTTTCATTCACAAAGTTACATGCTTTTCTCAAAGAAGACAAGGCACTGGAGAACAACTAATGTATTCATAAAAAATAATAATAACTGACCCACAGAGGTCAGTTTTCCCTCCCAGATTTTCCTCCCATGCATAATGGGTTTCATCCAGTTAACATGTAAAATTGATTATTTTGTAAGCTGAAACTTTTACAAAGGCTTCACAGCCCTTCACAACCTAATCCTTAGAGTTCCACATGTGGCTTCAGCAGGTGAATGATCAGAGTGAAGGTTCTTAGACTTTTCTTTTTTTTTAATCTTTTTTTTTTAAGATTTTATTTATTTATTTGACAGACAGAGATCACAAGTAGGCAGAGAAGCAGGCAGAGGGAGAGGAGGAAGCAGACTCCCCGCTGAGCAGAGAGCCCGATGTGGGGCTCGATCCCAGGACCCTGGGATCATGACCTGAGCCGAAGGCAGAGGCTTTAACCCACTGAGCCACCCAGGCGCCCCGGTTCTTAGACTTTTCAAGGTGGAAAGACCTAGGTATGATTCCGTGCAACTCACTCATTTGAGAGACAGTGAAGGTAAGAGAAAATTAAGTGATTTTCATCAAAGCACAGAGCTAAATGTTAGTACAGCTATGACTAAACCCCAAGTCTATGGCTTGGCTGGCAACGTCCTTCCTGCGAAGTTCACCCCAAAGAACCCAGCTGTTCTCCCTGTGCCTGGCAGAAATCAGCTCTTTGGTTCTGCTAAGCCAAACCCCTCTTTGGGTATTATGTCCAGTATCCCTGCAGATTACTCTAGTCCTTGACTCAAGGAAACAAAAGTTTCCATAAATCTGCTAGACACTTACTTCCCCTCTTCAGTAGAAAAGAGAACCAGAAAAGAGCCAGAATAGAACAACTATTCAATTATACAAATAATACTTATTTCATCAGTGGGTACCAAAGTTGACTCAAGTTGCTGGCTTTTAAATTTTTTTAATTTTCTAATATAATAATTTGGTACCTTGTATAGATACTGTTTATTTGTTGTTGTTCTTGTTTTGAAAGAGAGAGAGAGAGAGCAAGGCAGGGAGGGGCAGTAGGAGAGGGAGAGAGAGAATTTTAAGCAGGCTCTGCAAACAGGGTGGAGCCCAATGCAGGGCTCAGTCTCACAACCCTTAAATCATGACCTTAACTGAAATCAAAGATCAGATGCTTATCTGACTAAGCCACCCAGGCATCCCTGTTGTTAGGGGTTTTTAAAAAAACTATTTTGTACAAGTGACTGTAAAGTCAAACCAAAACTATTTTATTTCATCAAATTGGTAGCATCAAATAATTCACAGAATTTTTAGAATCAGAAATAAGCCCAATATTTTTGTGCTGGTGATATATAGAAATATATTAATGCACAGATAGGTCTTTCATTCCACTTTAGTAAGATTGGAGAAGTACTTTGTATGCATCAAAGAAGTTGGTGTATTTTCTACCTTTGGTCTTCCCCTTTCTGCTGGGTTAGAAGGAAAAATTACCCAGCCTACAGCAAGTTACTACCATTGGAAGTCAATGACAAAGTCATAGACACTACAGGCTATTTAGCCAGTACTCCTGAGAGGCCCAATCTGGGTCAAAATGATTCACGTAAACACATACATGAGGCATTTCAGTAACACACTTCAACATCAAGTCCAAGGGCATAACTGATGACCATAATGAGCCGCAACAGATTTGACTCTTAGCAAAAATTAATTGATTAATTAATAATAATAATTAAAAAAATAATGGCAGGAGCACCTGCTTCTTCTTATCTGAGGCTATTCAGAGCAGAGTAGGGGGAAAGGAGCACCCAAAGAAAGTAATGCATTGTCAATATTCCAACATTTGATGGCTGATGTCTGAGGGCCACATGGCGCAGGAGCCGAGGGTCAGGCTCCTAAGTCAGCTAGACCTGGGCTTGAGCAAGGCTTAGGCTTGATGAGACTCTCTAGAGCTCTTCATCTCAGAAGGTCCCTCTTCTATGAGGTGGAGGGTGAGAACGGGACAGTGCATGTAAAGCAATAAACACTGTGTGGGGTACAAAGCATTGCTGCTTAAATGCTAGTTGTTACTACTATTATTGTTACTATTTATATATGACATTCCAGACTGAATTCTTTGGCAAATGGAAATATGTACTTTAGAGTCAGGTTCAATAAATAACCCCCCACTGAACTGTCACATTAATCATAGCTAAAATCTATATACTTCATCTATCAGTTAATGTATCTAAACAATGTGTGTGTGAGAGAGCATGTGAACATATATATATAATTATTGTTGCACTTCATTGACTTTGATTTGGCTCTAATATGAATAAACTGAATTTACAGAACATAGAGAAAACATGAAAATATTACACAGTACATGATTTTACTTTTTTATTCAGTAACAATATCCCTCTGAATCACAATGGAGCTGTCAATATGATAAAATCCTGTCTCTTCCATTCCAATAAGTGGAGTATATACCTTTTAACTTCTAATTATCTTCATTTTTTCTAATTTTTCATAACCATTGACCCATAAAAATAAGGTTGAAGTGATTAGACAAGGACAAATGGCTCCCCTCAAGAATCAGAAGTACAAGTTGTTGAATAACAAAAGTAAATCAAATAACAGTAATGAAAGCCAAGGGTGCCACTCCTTGAGGAAGTCATGAGACTATCTCATGATAAAATAAGGAGTCTACAGAGAAAATGATATGGACACTCTGGGTTCCAGTCCAGGTCCACACTTATTGGCTGTGTGACTTCAAATGAAGTTCTTCCCTCTCTAAAGGCTCAGTTTCCCTATCTGCAAAAACAGGATACTAATAATACCTACATTGTTGTCTTGGAGTCAACATATATAAAGTGAGTAGTAGCACACAGCCAACATGTAGTAAACACCCAAAAGTATTTTCTCTTATAATAAAAATGCTACCAGTTTTCTTTCCTTACTATGTTGTTCTGAGCAAGTGTGAAATGTCTAATAATCATGTCCTGATCTAGTCTAAAATGGTCTTCAACAGAAGTCTATTATAATTAGAAATAGGTAATTTTTATGGGATATCTTTTAAATGATGTCCAAATCTGAATTTTTGCTCAAAAAGCACCTTCATATTTTTGTTTAAAAAAAATGAGCCTACAAATCAATTCCATCAATCTGATTCCACTGCAAGTGTTGACCAAGCCTCAGTCTTCACAATAACAGTGGTGGTAACCATGCCGGTGCTGAAAGGTGCCAATTTTTCCATATATTACTTGGTTCAATGTAAAGTAGGATCTTTATGGAAAGGATTTTAAGTCTCATCTCTGTTCTTTACGGATATTCTTAGATGCTATCTCATTTTAGTGCCTACTTATAAGAACTGATTTCCTATACCTAGTCATAGTTTCACAACTCTGAATAAAGCCAGACTTTAGAGAATTATTCTTTTTGTAAGATAAAGGGAATAAATAAATAAATAAATGGATTATTCTTATTTGTTTCATATCTGAAGCTCATTCATCTATCTTGGGGTCTGTATGTAAAGCAGCATACAGTATGGCTAACAGTGTAAGCCAGGTAGTTTCAAGGCTTCCTCACACCTTTAAGACTCCTAAAATGCCACTAAGTCAGTATAAGATTTGGCTTAAGAACACCGTTTAAATTGTGATAATAAGTTCATTTTACACAACATTTTCACTATAGTTGAGTTTTACAAAACCTTGATGGGGTAGATTGAAGAAGGAACTATTATACCCATTCCAAAGAGGAAAAAGTGTGATTTAGAAAGGTCCCACAGTCACACAGCTGTGGTAGGCTAGAACTCAGGCTGTTTTCTCCACTTTGCTTTCCACTATTCTCACTAACTATGATTTATTTTTTTTGTTGTTTTGGTCACACTAAGCAGATTTAGTGTAAGAAAACTTAATTTTGGGAGATCGCTCTATCCTGCATGACCTGGGGCAAGTAACTAACAATAGCGATTGATGTTACAAGAGTACACCCAGAGAACCAGACTGCCAGAATGCAAATCCAGCCCTGCCCATAGATGTCTAATTGTGGATAGTTATTTTGCTTTCTGAGTCTCTGATTCTTAGTGTATATAATGGAAGAAATTGACTTTATAGGGATATTGTAACATTTATATGTTATAGGGATGAGACACTCCTTCTAAAGGTCTTTGCACAATTGTTGGTATACAATAAGAGCTCCAGAAATATTAATTTTAAATAAAATTGGACTAAAACATCTACCTCTTAAAGTTATCTATAATATTAATAACATAGCAAATTAAAGGACTTTGTATCAATAAACTGCTATACCACATTTAAGAATCATTATATTACTCTTGCTGTCAGCAAGGGCCGAAGCTTACTTTGATTTTTGTTGAGCCTTCAATTTATGGCCTTACCTTGATCCAGGTATTTCAATTCCCAAAGTTTGAGTGTTTCATTTGTTTGTTTGTTTTTTTAAAGGGACAGAATATGGACGAGAATCTTGATTTCCCTCTATACCACTGAGATCTGAACAACTCTACCCCACTGCATGGGCAACTCTAATCTCCCAGTAGTCACTAGAAGGACAATTTAGATACCAGCACTTGAAGCACAAGGGCAGTGGAAAGATCAAGAGCTTCCCTGTCAATTCAGGAGGAACTAGTCAAAATGGAGAGAAACTGAGAGACTTTTTTATTTTGTACTTTCTCTGGCTCCTGTCTACACATAGATATCCAACCTAAAAGTTTACATGGCCCCCGAGTCATTTCAAACACACTCTTTAGAAGACCCTCCACTAGAATTCTACATCTGAAATTAATGATGTACTATATGTTGGCTAATTGAATTTATATAAAAGAAAAAAGAAGACTCTCTGCTAACAAACACGTGGGGGTAAGACTATAGCATTATACCTGCTACTTAGGCCTTGCCCTTCCGTTCCAGTTTATCTGATGTCAAATCCATCTGTTCAAGTTTTACTGGGACTAGCCTTTGTTTATGTTTGTTTTGTTTTGTTATGTTTACTTTCTAATTATTAATTTTTAATTTTATTTTGTGTGTGAAATCTAAAGAAAAGATTTCCTGCTCCTTTGTTTAGGACTGACAGGGGTTGTGTTTCAACAGTGCTCAGTTGCTCTGAGGACAGAGCTAGGGCAGAGACAAGTGACTCAGAGACAGTTCAGGCATTCTCATTTGCATGCACCATTTGTAAAGTCTTGAGAGCAACCTCAGTAATGCCAGCGATTGAGATATTTATTTTGTACTCTACTGTCATTCCTTTTTATTTTAAATAAATATTCTTTGTTTCACCTAGAATTTTTCTTAAAGGGGTGCTCCTTAATTATATAAGCTTTAGGTATGCCCCTGAGTAGCAGAGGACTCGGGCAACGAGAAAGACAAAATCTAGTGCTTTTGGAGTTTCAAAGGGAGAACCACAGTTAACACTTCCAAGTGGGAAAAGGCTAGAAGCATCAGACTGTTGGATAACTTGGTAAGTGACAAGGGTGACCCAGAATACAAGATGTAGCCCGGAGGGAAGAAAGAGATACTGAAGTTTAAAGGCACAGTTTGTTGATTAATGAGTGATCTAGATCTGGTGGGCTGTTTTGAACCATTTTTGCATTTGCTTAAACTTAGAACAGCAGTTCATGATATTGACTTCCAATATGCCAAGTTGTCCACATCACCTCAGAAGTTAACATAGCTTAGATTACAGAGCTACACCAAATGGGTTTGAATCCTAACTTGGCCACCAACAAGCAGTAAGACTTGTGCCCCCATCTTCCTAATCTTTAAAATGAGATAATAGTAACATCAAGCATGTAGGCTTGTTAAGAGGATCAAAAACAATAAACCATAGATAGGACTTTCCATGGTGTCCAGCGTATGAGTCTCCCCAAATGTGAGTTCTTTTAACCATGCCTCAAGTCTCCTCCTCTAACCACCACAGCTACCATTCCCAGTTGTCTCTGTGGTACTCTCGTTTTCCACATTTTGGTTTTGTTGTTTTATCTTCTTTTAAATATACAGTTTATGATTTTAAAACTAATATATCCTGCTTATATCAAATTTGGGGAAAAAACCCGAAAAATAGAAAGTTAAAATAATTTAGTTATCTCTAACGATACATTCATTCAAGCTGCCCATCTTAAGTGTCTATGTGGGTCAGGCACTGCAGTGGACTCTGCCACCTCTAAGTCCTATCTTTTCCCTTGTCCACTTTTCTATTTATTTTAAAGGAATCTACTTTTAAATTCTACTCAATCTATCCAAATCAAGTAACTAATCTTTCTAACATCTGTTCAATCAAATAACTAAGGCTAATTCTGTTTCTAGGGCAAATTTGACTTCTATACCTATTGTTTTAACTACCTACATCACACCTCATTAAGATTAACCTTAATCATAATACTAATAACTGTATTGTTTTATGTGGTACACAAAGTTCTTTCATCCAGTTCACACTATAACCCTGTGTAGGGGCAGAAGAGGAACATCAATATCTGCAGCTTACTGAGGTTTATAAGGTGAAGGAGGATGTCTAAGGGAAGTAAAGCAATTTGGACTAGATCACAGAACTAGGATACAATGGGCCTGGGACTGCACCCTGGTGAGCGTGTGTGGTGATGCCTTCGATCCTGGAACTGCATTTCAGTTCTTTGCAGCTAACTGAAACTCTTTCTATTTTAAATGGTATGCCCTCTGCCCAGTTGATGGCCCCTTCAGCTCCCATTTCTAATCAAAAGAGTGTCCCAGACCTACTCCTAGACCCAAGTTCTCTGATGAGCCATTGAGATTGAACCCTGGGAAGAGCCAACTCAGAATCCTTTACCACAGCCTTAGAGAAAGTCCCCAGACAGATGTGAGTATGAGAACAATTTTCTGGTGACAGTTCTCTCAAGATAGCCATCAAGACTCTTCTCCAATATGAAATTTAAAAATGAAATAATATGTATAAGCATTCTCTCTTCTTGCACAACAAAGAGAAAAGTAAATCAAGATTAGCAACAGGTTAGGGAAAAGGGAGACAGGTTTGCTGTTCTGAACAAACCATCACTTTCTTTTGTGAAAAATTTTGATAATTAACCATGTATTTATTTTCTTATAATGAGTTTTAAAAATAGTGCACCACTAGCAAAATAAACAATGCTTATAATCCATGAAATTAAAGAATAAGTCTAAGAGGAAGGGAAGAAAGGGAGGGAAAGAGTTCAGGGAATTATTCAACACCTTTCCTCATTAATGGTAGAATGTTCTCACCAACTAATAAGCTATTACAGTCCCATCAACTAAGATGCCCAAGGGAAAAGCCATCTGATGTTTATATTAAATTAACCCTATATGCTCTGAGCCAATGTCAATTAGGAAGTGTAAGAAATAAAATAAGGAAAAAAATTGGAAGGACTTTACAGATAGATTTCCATGAGCTCCAAATAGTATCTGGAGTAAAGAAGATAGGGTAGAAAGGGCAACTTAAATTCAAAGAAAGATATGAAGCCAAAGGTTGTTATGAGTATTCTGAAAAAAGCTTAGAGTAAGGTCCACCAAATTCCACAAAAATGTGACAGAAATTAGTTTGCAATTTCTTCAGGAAATTCCTTTAACTCATTAACAGAATTCTACAATTTATCTAGTTGTACCTAGGAATAAGATTGTCAGAACATTTTGTGCTGATGTAGACAGCCATTTTATTCACTGGAGGCTCTGGGTAATTTTGGATCTCCCATACAAAGTCTTTAAAGAAGTTCAGGAAATAAAGAAAAACTTTTTTTATTATTGATTCCTAGAGGATCAGGTATCAAGGTATCCCTTGTCTAGACTATTCCTTGTCTATCCCTTGTCTAGACTCTGTTTACCTAACAAACATGTTTAAATGTTTTCCATGTATCAGGAATAGTTACAGGCACTTAAAAAATATTACTTTAGGGGCACCTGGGTGACTCAGTGGGTTAAAGCTTCTGCCTTCGGCTCAGGTCATGATCCCAGCGTCCTGGGTTCGAGCCCCACCATCAGGATTTCTGCCCAGCGGGGAGCCTGCTTCCCTTCCTCTCTCTTGCCTGCCTCTCTGCTTACTTGTCTGTCAAGTAAATAAATAAAATCTTTAAAAAATATTAATTTATTTAATCCTTACAATAATCCTCTGAGGCAGTTGCAGAGAGGCACAGAGAGATTAGTTTGCCCAAGACTGTAACAGTGAAACTGGCTCCAAAACCAAGCCATTTGGCTCCAGCATCTGTGTGTCTAAACACCACTCTACTTAAATGAAGGAATGAGTGAAAAATCAAGACACACATGAATGCCTTACCTGGAACTTTGGTCATTCATCTCCTTCCTCTCTGCCAGTGTTTCGTACTTTGTTCACAAACACTGAGGTTCTCTCTTCCAAAAGACAATCCTTCAAGCTTCAAGAAATTGTCAAATTTCTTGAAGAGAAGCCCATACACAGTTTTTCCACTTCTTTACCAGCTATTTATTCCATAACTTCATGCAATCTTGTTCCCTGCTCTCTCCCTCTTCTCTGCTAACAATGTTCTCTTGAAGGATCTCTGAACTGCCTTATCCAGTACCCTGTGTCTCAGGTTCATTCATCTCTGCCTCCCAACTCCTTAACAGACCCCTTCTCTCTTGGCTCCTGTTGTCCCGGCCTTCAAACTTCCTTTTGCATTCATTATTCTGCCTCTTTGCTGGCTGACACTTCTCAAAATCTAGCCCCATTCTTTTTTTTTCCTACTTTCTCTCCAGGCATTACATTTTTTTAAAAGATTTTATTTATCTATTTGACAGAGAGAGACATAGCAAGAGAGGGAACATAAGCAGGGGGAGTGGGAGAGGGAGTAGAAGGCTTCCCGCAGAGCAGGGAGCCTGATGTGGGGAGCTCAATCCCAGGACCCTGGGATCATGACCTGAGCCGAAGGCAGACGCTTAACGAATGAGCCACCCAGGCACCCCTCTAGGCACTACATTTTTAAAAAGGCTCATATCCCCCAGTGGTTTCTATTCTTTACATTAGTTTCTAGAGTCTGGTGGGTCCACGAACCTGACTTGTAAGAACCCAGAAGGTGGGTCCATCTCTTTGAGGGCAGTCACATTAACCAATACTACAAAGCTACTGAAAATGTTTTCATTTACAATGAAGTAGATTGTCAAATGGACCTCAATTCAGAGCATTACATGGGAAGCTAAATTAAGTCAATACACCAGTTTGTTAACTTAGAACAAGCAGTATTATTACAAAAAGTAATGGCCACTGGACTTCTCTAGTAAGTGCATTTTTTTCCCATAGACCCTCTAGGTAGGAAGACAAATTATAATCAGAAGACTGCTAGGTTGGCATGAAATAAGAAAAAGAGAAAATAATTACATGAATCAAATATTTAACTGCATCAGGCTGAGATTTACAGGTGTATCCAGCTGTACAACAGGGCAATAGCTGTCAATGGGACCCTGCAGGTAGAGTAATTGGGTCAGGCACTATCTCCTGTGAATGAATGGATGAGTAAATGAATGAATGAATGTTAAACAATGGTCCTGAAATTATTTAGGTTTAATCATTACATTATAGTTTTTTTGTTAAAATCTTGTCCCCTTTGCAAGATTTGAGCTGCAAAATGACAAGGACCACACATGTTCATCACTGTATCTTTACCATCAAGCATAGTACCCAGCACCTAGTAAAGAGAAAGCAACAAATGTTTATTAAATTCTTCCAGATATTTATAAATATAAATAAAACATATTCCAAAGTTGGCTTTCATGAGAGTTATCCAGAAAGCACCATTGTGTGTTTTGTCTTGCCTTTCAGAGTTTGTTAGGTCAAATTGATAGAATGCCTTAATTTCAAATGTTTACTTTTGGCTGATATTTTTGAAAACTGTGAAATCCTAGACTACACGGTTTATTTTGTCTATCTTATTTCTATAAATTTCAACTACTTATTTGTCCTACCCAGTGACTAAACCCCCACCCCTTTATCTCTGATGTTTCTCATTCTCAGTAGGGGGAGGATGCAGCAGCAAAGAGAGAGAGTCACAGAGTCTGCGTGCCTATGTGGGCTAACCCAGGGCACTCATGGGGTTAAAAGCACTGCAGTAATATTAAGCACATGTTTCAAGTCAGCAGGGTGCCAGCCTGAGATGTCCTCAAAGCCTAATTTGATAGATATTATGCCATACACTGCTGCAAGTAGTAATGAAGAAAGTAAAAATTTTATGGATGAGCAAAATAGGAGCTCTTATGGATGGAGTGTTTTTAAATCAGGTGTATAATTTACCCAGTGTCAGACCACATGTAGAGTGCATTACTCAATTGAACTTACAAGCAGATAGGAAAGCAGTTTCTTTTAATAAGCACTTCTTCAACTTATTGGCTCTACAATTACTTGCACCAAATTACCAGCAGCTGCTGCCTGTTTGGTATTTTATCCTCGACAAGGAGTTACATTAGTTTCTAATCAACAAGCCATTCAAGGACTCTTTATAATTTTTAGCTTAATTCCACTTTTATTTGGAATTTATTAATTGAAATATCCAATATTTTCATGACAGTATTTTGCTTAGCTTTCCTTAACAGGAAACCTATTCAACTGCTGAGGTGAAGGAGAAAGGGGAGGGAATATTCTCCCAAAGTTATTTCTGATATTACTGATAACATTGTGTAAACTCTAATGGACTTACGTTGCCTTATAGTCTAAATTTTAATATTTCAATTGCTTTTGTAAAAATAACGACACCATATTTAAATTCCTTTATATTTGGAGTCAATAAATGGTTTTCTGCCTCTAAACAGCATATTCCCATGCATATGAGTTAACTGAAGATTAAACATTAACCAACTCAGTTTAATACAGGGCTTCCCAATGCTGGCACTATTGACATTTGGGGCTGGTTAATTCTTTACTGAAGGATGTCCTGAGCACTACAGGATGTTTAGTAAGATCCCTGGCCTCTGCTCACCAGTGGCAACTCCCCACTTCCAACACCCCAGTTGTCACAAACATAAATATTTGCTGACATTACCAAGCACCCCAGATGATTTGATTTAACAGATTGGAAGAAATCAAGGTGAAAAGGGCTTCAGAAACAGTGGTAAGAAAAAATGTATTTTGAATTCATTTTCAAAGTATTCTTTTAAAGACTGTGTGTGCACTAGTCTATATTTCCTTGCTTTTGAGGAATCATAAAATGAATCTGCAAATGAATTTAATTCTTCAAAATGCAATTATTTAAATATTATCTTTTTTTAAAAAAATAGTTTGCATTTTAAAGATTTTATGTATTTATTTGACAGAGAGAAATCACAAGTAGATGGAGAGGCAGGCAGAGAGAGAGAGAGGGAAGCAAGCTTCCTGCTGAGCAGAGAGCCCGATGCAGGACTTGATCCCAGGACCCTGAGATCATGACCTGAGCTGAAGGCAGTGGCTTAACCCACTGAGCCACCCAGGCGCCCAATACTATCTTATTTTAAAGCTGCTTTAAGAGTCAAAGGCAAAGGCGGGGGGGAGGGGAACCAAAGTGGGGGGAGAACCAAGAACTGTTTATAGCTAAATAAAATAAAAATATGAATAACTACTCACACTGAAGAAAGACCCATGGACTAGATTAGGCAAGTGTAATTACATTTTCACATTAGAATATCAAATGTGAGGAATATTTTATTTTTGAAATTATATTATGCATTATTGTCAGCTTTAAATTATAAATCAAAATATATGAACATATAAATGCTAATAACTAATGATAAATCATTAAAATGCCAAATCCAATTCAAGATTTTTCTCATAGGGCTTTCAAATCCATAGCTGTTTTTTTAAAAGACCAGAATCAAAACTGGTAATATTCAGAACTACTGGAGAATCATATACACACTGAAGAACAACAAAAGTAAAAGAAAACTAAATTTCCATCCCAAAGTCTTCTTCACTAAGAACTTGCCATCTACCATCTTCCATTTAGAAAGATGTTGAAAGATCCAGAAAACATACAATTGAAGGTGGTTCCTTCTCAGTGTAACACAGAACTTTGAGGTGCAGAACTTGAAAGGTCACTTAGATCTATCAGAGCCTTTTCCCAACAATATCCTTCAAGCTTCGCAAACTTTAACGTATATACTGATCACTTGTGCATCTTGTCAAACTGTGGATTCTGATTGAGTGGGTGTAAGACCTTGGGAAACCTATCTTTCTAACAAGCTCCCACTTGATGCTAATGCTACTGACACACAGACAAATCTGAAGAGGAAAGATTTGTCTACAACATCCCCACAAACTGGTCATCAAAGCCTAATGTTGAACAATCTTAGGGGGCCAATGACAGAGAAATCCCTAACTCCAAAAAATAGGAAGACATTTGTGTACCTATTGAAATCTTAATTTTCAGATTCCTTCTGGAGCCAGTACCCAGACCATGGGAAACTGCAGCCAACTTAAAAAAAATTTTACACAATTAAGCAAAAGTATTTAAAAAATAATTGGCTCGATCTCAACCTATTAAAGTTAATCCAAACTGGAGTCCTTCTTAGTAGTAATTTATGGAATTAAAAAAAAATACTTGGATCATCATGCAAACCATGGTTTCTGTGATAGTCTAGGGATGCACTGACTTTTTCTTACTCCTGTGTCTACATGACCCCAGTTGCATCCTGAAAAATAAAGAACTGGCATACCTCTGGTACAGACTCTGCAATTATAGCCCAGCCCCTTAAAGAAACTAAACTTATCAGATTTTTAGACAATGCTGGTATATTTTTACTATACTGACAGCAACTTGTCACACATCTATTATTTTATGAGGGAATAAGGAAAATGACATCAAGTTAGTAGATCCCCTCCTTTTCAACAAGACAAGAAACATATCCTCTCACCTCCTAAAAAGTCAAAGAACTTTCAGTTCCCAGGAGCCTCAAATGATGACCTTAAAGGTAGACCTATAAAAGCACCATTAATTTTTGATCATAGTTTGCAGATAATCTCAATCTTCTATTTTACACTAGTGGTTAACTTCAGCCTATTTTGTGGCTATCTTAATCCTTTACTGAGCAGAAAGTAAAACTCAGTAGTTTCAATGAGTTAAAAACCAAGAGCTAATGTGTGATCCTGAAGTCATTTAATAATTTTATGATCACTGTAAATATTCAAAATATTGACAACAGACATATGCTTGGGCTTTACACAATCAGAAAAAAAAGCCTCAGCCAATCAGAATGTACACTATCCATAGGCCATCAGCACAGCCATTCTGGTGGCATGTTGGCTGCATATCTTCCCACCTTTGAACAACAGGAAGACAGAAATCCCCGTGGTACACAGTGCCATAGGACAGTTTTATCATATTTAGACCAGGAGAGACTTTTATTCAGAATAGGGATTAATGTGTAGTTTTCTCCAGAGTGAAGCTCTTTGTGAATTAATATTAATGTCAACCATATTTAACACATTTATAAATTTTCAGAAAGCCCACATTTATTCAGTGTGATAGCCCCAGATTTCTAGCTAAGAAAAAAGGTAATAGACAGCTGTAAAAAATCTTACCCGTTTGTATAAGTGGCTAGGAAAGTAGTAACTAAACCTAGTATAAGGTAACATATTTTATGATAAATGGCTTCAGTATATAAAATGAATAGCTCTGAACTATCTTCAGGTGGAGAAAGTACATACATGGAAGTCGCTGTTAGTTCTCTGAAGAACTAACTGATGCGCTTACACTTTTAAATGCCATGTGAAATTATGATTGTCACATAGCAAAAATGTTAATAATGAAGTCAGTGAAGGCACAAGCAAGGAAGGAAATAGGAACTAACATGTTAGGAAGGTTAAAGTATTACTATTTGAAGCATATTGAAACATTGGCCTCTTTAGCCTGGAAAGGCAACTGTTCAATGGGGTACTTGATTAAAAAAAATTTTTTTTTTTTGCACGTATGTTTTAATTACTATAAATGTTCTAGGTAGTGTGGTCACATACTTGTTACTCAGTAAAATGGTGGAGTAAATATAAATTACTTTAATTTCAGCAAAATAAGGTTAGATACTGAAACGAAGAAGCAGAAGTAGTTGATAAAACACAGCTTCACCAGCATCATCTCCCCCACTCCCTGCTTGGTGCTAAGCACTGGGCTAAAAGATGAAGCAATGATAAAGAGCAAAATATATATGCTTCCTTCTCTGTTAAGTTTAAAGTCAACTGGAATTAGTTGACTGAATAGCATTACAGATAAATAGTAGTTGAAAAATTACACAAAATAAAATTATAACTGAGATCAAAGTTCTAAAGAATAGGCACATGGTCCCATGACAGTGTCCAGATGTGGGTTTTGACATAACTGGGAGAAAACACTGGGAAAGACCTAACTGTTTAGAAGTGTGCTGATATCTCAAAGATGGGTACAATTTGAGGTAACTGTGGTTAAAAAGCAAGAGATAGCCATTAAATAAAGCCAGACTATTCTTTAACTTTCAGAGAATGCTGAAGTGTTCAATTTAACCAACATTCATGCCCACTTTCATGAAAGGTGCTTGAAGGACAAACTACTAGAATCTCTAATGACAACAAAACACTGGGTGAATAACACAGAAGTCTGACCCCAAAGAAAAATTATTTAGCCATAAATAATACAGAATCAGTATCCCCTAAATAGAGATACTTAGTTAAATAATGTGCACTGCCTCCCAAAATACAGCTAGCATGTTGAAAGGTGGGAAATCTACACCAAGTTAGAATGGCAATATAAGTTGCCCCACATCATGTAGCATGAAACCAGTTGGCTTTCTTCTAAAATTCAATGGAAAGAAAATTAATAGAATTTGATATGGCCAACCTAGTACTTTCTAATTTGTCTTAGATCATAACTAGCTGTGAATTATCTGCTTGGTACCAGAGTGTGAACTTGTGGTGGAAGCACGTTTTTCATCTGTGTATCCCTGGCAGAAAGCACAGGGTCATGCTCAAAGCAGGCAATCAATAAATGTTTGTTGACTTGAAAGACAATAGTTAAGGCTCTAATTTATCTAACACAAGTCATTGACTAACAATCATTATCTACTTCATTTGTGTTGGTGAACACTGACATTTTAGGATGTTCTGTTGATATATACACCAGATCCCTCCCAAACAGGAACACAGCCCTGCTCTCAAGTTGACAGGGCTGTCTTTACCATCTGATGCTCTTGATCCCAGAATATCCTCCTTCTTGCCAAACATAGTCATTAGGTCCAAGTGCATATTTTGGGGGCACTAAAATGTTGACTTTAAACTTCAACAAAAGATGTTTTAGTTCCTTTATTTCTATTTTCCTTTTAAAGATACCACTCTGGGGTTGGCAAAATTCTACTCTGATTAATGACTGCTATCCTGGTCTCCAATCTTGTACATCACCATCACCAACTTCCCGGTGAAGGGGTTGGAAACTATTGTGAATTTTTTTTTCCCAAAAGCTAGGGCTTCCAATATTTATGCTATGTATACATTTATTTATATTAATAACATATTTATAATACATAGTATATATTTATTATTTATATGTATTAAGATCAAGCTCATAGTCACAGTAGAAATTGTCTTAAATAACCTCTCTTTATTCAGTTTATCAGCTTAACAAATGCTCTCCAGTACCACTATAAAGTATGCTGTAGCTGATGCCTAAGGCAAACTTTATGTCCATAGCTGTTAACTCATTCCCCAGAAAATCTAAACACAATTGCACCTTCCATTTGCACTGTAGGCTTAGCAAGAATCAGCTGGATTTGTTTCCAAACCTCTATATTTCAATTGTATTTGCTATTGTGAGTCTATAATTTTAATTAGATATGAGTCAAAAAATGAAAAGATGTAGTATAATAAATATATTGAATGTTCTTCAAAAAAGCAAGTAATTAAAAAGTAATTCCTGTCAAATCAGATGTGGGAGCCACAATTGTGGCTTTTTATCTATAGCCCTAATTCCAATGTGAGAAATTGGAGAAAATTATAAAAGTCTAGAAGTATTTTGCCTTGAGACTTCTTCCGGTGTGAATTTAAGCTTTGCTCCAGTTTATAGAAATCAAAACTGGACATACTATATAATTAATATATTATGGATGTGGTTTATGTAAGAAAAAAGAACTGAAATCAATGGATCAATACCCAAAGAAAATATACTGGCCCAACATTAAAAACCTGGTAAATGAATATACATGTACATGTTCTTGGTTAAAATATTTTAGTTCTATAAGTACCATTCTTACTGAATCTGTTCTTTAAGTGACTTCTCAGTTAATCAACTACCTGCAGATCCCAATCACAAGAAATCAGAGTTACTGCATTTAGGTCCTAAATTTGCTTCTTTTATCCTCTTCCATGGAAAATGCAAACCAAAAACAGGTAAATTTTTCTTTTATCTCCAGGAAGTTTTTTCAATTCGTTTGATGGTCAGACTTTTACAAACTGTCATCCGATTTGTTTGCTCAAACGAAAAACCTGTGAAATGTGCTTAATCCATTGCTTTTCCTTATCATTTATATATACTACATCAGCAAATATTATTGATTCAGCTCCTAACATATATGATAAATAATTTCAATTCTTTCCACTGGATTATAAAAGGCAAGAGGAGAATGGCACAAAATGAAGAGGTAAGTAGGTTTGGTCATGGAAGTTCTTGTAGGTCATAATATTTTGTTCCAAATATGATGGGAAAGTATCAGAAAACCCTGACTGCCATGTGGAGAAAGAATTATGAGGGGCCAGAGTGGGAACATTGGAAAATTACTGAGCTACAAAGAATTAATCCCCAGTGGTATCTTAGGCTGGATAGTAAAATTAGTAGAAATTGATTAGATCTGGCATATATTCTAAAGAGTGAGTCAACAGAACCCATTGAACATTGAGAGTATGGATGTAGTCCAAGTTTCTGTTTGTTTACTTTTTGTTTGCTTGTTTTGTACCTTATTTTTTTTAATTTTTTAAAATTTTTTATAAACATATAATATATTTTTATCCCCAGGGGTACAGGTCTGTGAATCACCAGGTTTACACACTTCACAGCACTCACCAAAGCACATACCCTCCCCAATGTACCCTATGTTTTTTTAACCTCATACCAGGTTGAACAGAGAAACCATTTAATGAAAATGAAGAGGGGGTACAAGAGCAAATTTGGTAGTGTAGCTGGAGAAGCAACGGTAGGAACATGTAGAATCAAGAACTTTATTGCCAGCAGGAGATAAAAAAGTAAGCAACTGGATATGAGTTTTTAGTTTTAAAAAGTTGGGGCTATAGATATGAATTTAGAAATCATCAGGATATATATGGTATATAAAGCCATATACTAGGTAAGATCAACAAGAGGTAATTTATATTAAGGATTACATAACAGAAAGCTAAACAAAAGAGTTGATAAAGGAGACCAAGGACAACAGGTAGAAATTTATGAAAGTGTGGTGTCAAAGAAGCTACATGAAAATATTTCAGGAAGAGAGGGATTCAATGATAACCAAGAGCAAAAGTAAAATAAAGTCAGAACTGACCATTGGTTTGGCAAGATGGAAATTGTTGGTGACCTGAAAAAGGAGACTACAGTGGGGTGGAGGGAACAAACCTGTTTGGCATGAGGTGCAAGAAGAATGGGAGATGGGGAAGTGGAGCATGAAGAGTAGACGACAATTTTGCATGTGGCTCTCCACTTTTCCCAAAACCATTTATTGAAGAGACTATCCTTTTCCCCATTGTATAATCTTGGATATATTGTCATAAATTAATTTAGCATTGGAATTTGTATCATTGAATTTTGCTCAGAAAATAAAATTTAAATGTCCTGAGAGAATGAAAGAAAAGAAAAAAGAAAAGAAAGAAAGAGGTAGGAAGGAATAAAGAAGACAGGAAGGAAGAAGGGGAGGAGATTGTGTTAATTAACTAGATGGGAGGAGGGGTCCTTTTATCTTTATACATATATCAAATCCTCACAATGTATACTTTAAATATCTTACAATTTTATGTGTCAATTATACCTCAATAAAGCTAAAAAAAAAAAAAAAAAAGAATACTCCTTTAGAGAGTTTTGCTACACAGGGGAAATAGAGAAATAAGGCTGTGGGTAGAGAAAGACCTGAAATCAAAAGAGTTTTGTTTTTATGGTACATGAGTACCTTGAATAGGTAAGAGGGGACTGTCTCCTGTGTACAAACAGGACCTGACTGGGGAAGACAAGGACAGCACATCCCTGTCCACAGTGGGAAGATAGAGTACATGATTACAAACACAGTTATGCTGGTAGATCTGGTGCTGGAAAGATGAGTTGTTTCTCATTTGTGAATTGTGTTGAAAATGAGAAGAGAAGAGAAGCTGTTGAAGGTCTGAAGAAGGAGAGGTTGGACCAGGTAATGCCAAGTGTCCACTTGATGTCTGTTATCTAACTTATAAGTAGAAACTAATAAATACATAAATGTATTTTCTTTTACTACCAGTGCTCAGATTTGCTGTACACATTTATTATATTTATTATTTATTGTACATCTTCCCAATAAGGCTAGAATCTTTAAAATATTATATCCACTGTTCTTCTCCAGGGACCCTCACTCACACTGGCTGGCATGTAATTGGTACTCCATAAATATCTGTGGACTGAATGAATTAATTCGGTATCCACAAGTACCTAAAATATGCTTAAAATTGAATTCATTGTCTCTTATTCATTATCTCTCATTTAACCTCTTCATGTAAATACCTATCCCTCTACTTTGTATCTGATCATAGTTTATCCAATCAATTTTCCAGTTCAGAAACTTGGAAGTATTGACACAACCTCCCTCATTTCACTCTCCATGCCATGCCCTGTCAATCATTAAATTCAGTCAACTCTGCCATTTAAGTATTTCTTGGATCTATTCACCGTTCTCCATTCTAGCAGCCAATTTCTTGGTTCGGGTCACCATCACCTCACCTGGATTACTGGAAAAGCATTGTAACAGCTCTTTTGGCTCTCATCCTATCCCTCAGAAGTCCATTCTCTAAATCTTTCAAAAAAGTATAAATTTTATTATGTTTTTCACAATTTTAAACCACCATTGATACTTTAACAAAACCCTCAGGAATAAATCCTTTTTAAAAAATGGTTTATGACATTTTTCTTAATCTGGCCTAGAACTCTGGTTCACAAATTAAACTAATTTCAATTCTCTAATTAGTGGCTTTCATTTAGCTCTTGGGTCTTTGCACATGCTCCTTTCTCTATCCGGAGTACTCTCTTCACCATCAACCCATACTTAACCTTTCCTTTTCAACTTAGAACTCACTTCCTCTAAGAACTCTTCCCTGATTCATGGCATTGGTTAGGTACACTTCTTAAAAGCCTCCTGTGCATATTGGGGTTCTATAACCTTCCTTTATAGTATTGTTTCATCCCAAACCCAGATAGTAACAAATAAAGAATCAGGAAGAGTCTAAGGGTTCTTATGGTGAATATATTCCTCCATCCTTCTCCCCCAGCCCCTTAAATCTAAAAAAACAAACAAATAGGAGACTAAAGGGGAGTTCATTTGCTGAGGAAAAAGGAAAGTGTTCTTACCGGTGTCCTCTGGGGTTGGCAAAATTGGTCTGAAGAGCTCTGTGATCATGGGTCATGAGAAATTGGTGAGAAAACCCCTTTTAAGGTATTTTTCTCTTTTAAAATATAATTTAGGATTTTATAAGTAAATTTCTCAGAATCTGTGATCTAAAATTATTGATGTTACTTTGTTCTCCTTAAAAGCAAAGCTCAATATATTTGTGTTTCTAATTCACCTCAGACTCTTCAAATAACTAATACCCATTTTGAAATACTTAGGTAAATATTTGGGGAAAGTGAAAAGTATAATTTTCAACACTGCATGATTACTTCACGAATATTATGGTAAGTTACAGAGAGTAAGAAGATAAATAATTCTGAAAAGTCAAAGTAGCATGGCTTATAGCAAAAACATTTGGTTAATTTTAAGTGAACAAGTACAAACTAACCACTGCAAATTCCACAGCAAACCCAATCACATGCCCAGATTTACAAGCAAAACTTTCCAGTTTTCTCATATGTGCCATTCTTCGGTGGTGAGTATTCAAGACCAAGGCAGGATAGTCCCATAATGGCTTCTAGTCAAATTCAAAAGGCATAGGAATAAAGGAGCTGAAAGAAAACAAAGAGACCCTTGTAGATAATATTTATTTTTAAAGATTTATTTATTTATTTATTTGACAGAGAGTGCACAAGCCAGAGAAGCAGCAGGCAGAGGAAGAGGGAGAAGCAGACTCCCGGGCTGATTAGGGACCCTGATGTGGAGCGTGATTCCAGCATTCCGGGATCATGACCTGAGATGAAGGCTGACGCTTAACCAACTGAGCCACCCAGGTGCCCTCGTAGATAGATTTAAAGCCCAAATTAAAATCACATAATCTCATCTCATCTCATCTCATCTCATCTCTATTTACTTAAAATGTTACCCTGATTCTAATTATTTTTAAAATAGTTTGTGATTTTATTTCTTGTAGTATAATCATATAAACCATATATGGTTTATCATAATGTGAATGATTTTCACATTATACTATTTGTATAATGTGAAAGCACATTATACAAAGATAAGCACAATATGGAGGTTTGTCACCTTCATTAAACAAGCAGATATACTCATGATGTTCTAATCTACTCATCAATAGGGAGAAAACAAAGCAGCTGCACATGAAAATTGATCTGTTAAATAAGGTCATAAAAACAGCGCTCTGAAAAACTATATGTGGTTGATCTTTAGATCTCTATATAGACAGCATTGCCTTGGGCAGTATTTACCCCCAGTGTAGTTGTTTATATGTTCTCCATTCAATCATTAATTGTATATCCCTAAGTTCAAGAAATGCTCTTAAGAAATCAACACCCACAGGGGTTGGCTCAGTCATTAAGCATCTGCCTTCGGCTCTGGTCACGATCCCAGGATCCTAGGATTGAGCCCTGCATCAGGCTCCCTGCTCAGTGGGAAGCCTGGTCTCCCTCTTCCACTCCCCCTGCTTGGGTTCCCTCTCTCACTGTGTCTCCCTCTGTCAAATAAATAAGTAGTGTCTTAAAAAAAAAAAAAAAGAAAGAAAGAAAGAAAGAAAAGAAATCAACACCAATGATGACTCATGGACCTGACCCCAGAAACAAATAATGCATTATACGTTAATAATTAATTAATTAATTAGTTTTAGAAAAGAAATCAACACCAAGTTTAATGCAAACTATACTTCGAATCAGGATGATTATGAACTTAGCCCATTTTCAAATATTTCCACAAAAGCACATTCCTTCAAAGAAAACTGAGATAGGGTTGTCAGATTTAGCAATTAAAAATGCAAGACATCATTTAAGTTTGAATTTCAGATAAGCAAAAAAAAATTTTTTTAGTATAAATATGTCCTGTGCAATATTTGGGACATATTTATGCTTTAAAAGTATTCATTGTTCACCTGAAATTTAAATTTAGGTGGGTATCCTATATTTTATCTGGCAACTCTAGAAAGAAACCTAACCAAAGACAATTTCTATCAGATGACTCAATATCTCTGCTAGATTGCCACATCTGAGATCATTCATCCAAGAGAAAGGATGATCATAAGCTGACAATTACAGTTAATTAGAAACTAATTGTTGTTCAAGTTGCCAAAAGTCAATACTTCTATCTCCAATGTAAGTCAATTCAATCAATATAGATTTTTTAAAGGGTTTTAAACAAATATGATTTTTTGTAATTCTTTCTCTAATAACCTAGAAACACAATGGTGCTCACTTCATTTTCCATAAGATTATCTTTAATGGACAACATAAAATTTGTTAAGTTAAAAACATCAAACTTCATGAAAGCTAATAAAAGAATAAAGCAGTGTATTTTTTATTTTTTTAAATTGAGGTATAATTGACAAAGAGTCTATTTTTCGTAATAGATAATTTGCTTATATGTTTGAAATGTAATTGAAACTAAATTTATTAATCTGACCTCCCAAACCTATTTCTCTCCAATATTTTTCCTCTTCCTGAATAATATCATAGCCTTATCTGATGGTCAAGTCAGAAATAGGAGTCATTCTCAATTCCTTTTCACATAACCCACATATTAAAGAACAACAACAAAAATCTGTTGAGCGTTTGCTGTATTCACCAGTATTACCATATCAGGTATTTACCAAGCCACTGTGACAGAATTTTAACATGCATTCTCTGTTGTCACAACAACCCAACAAGGTAGGAACTCTAATGACTTGCTCTACAGATGAAGAAAGTGAAGCATAAAGAGGATGAACAAGGTCACAAAGCTGAGCAGGGAGAGAGCCAAGACTAAAATCTATGTCTATCTAAATCACTATATTAACTCCACACATCCAATTATTTACCAAGTTCTGTCAATTCTACTTCCTGAAGACTTACAAATCCTTTCTCTTTACTCCATCCCCCACCTGAGTGCAGGCCCTCATTGGTCCTCCTTTTAACTGGTATACAACTTTAGGTTCTGTATTCACTTCTTAGGACTGACATAACAAATACCACAAATTAGGTGGCTTAAACAGCAGAAATTTATTTTATCACAGTTTTAGAGGCAAGAAATCTGAAATCAATGAGTTGGCAATGTTGGTTCCTCCTGAGGGCTGTGAGGGAACAAATTGTTTCAGATCTTTCTCCTTGACTTGATCATGGTCATCTTCTCCCTGTGTCAGTTCACATTATAGTCCCTCTGTGCATTCTGTCTCTGTGTCCAGATTTCCCTTTAGTATAAGAACACCAGGCATTTTGTGTTAGGGAACGATTCGACTGCAATATGACCTCATCATACAACTGCAGAGAACAATTCAACTATCTTTTTTGAAAAAGGACACAGTTCAATTCATAACAGATTCTTTCTAATCTCTTTACTTCCACCAAAGAGCTTTTGCTAAAACTCAAATCTGATCCTGTCATTCCCTTGTTTCCATATTTTCATGGACAAGTCACAGGCTCCAAGATAAAGGACTAAATTTGGGGTGTGGAGATAGCAGAATTCTTTAAAATCCATCCTAAGCTTGCCTCTCCATCTTTATTTTGAGCCTCTTTCCACTCTCCTTGCTTAGCCCTTGAACTTTAAAGTTCCAGATAGACAATAAACCAGGTGAATCATGAGAGACTGTGGACTCTGAAAAACAATCTGAGGGGTTTGAAGTGGCGGGGGGTTGGGAGGTTGGGGTACCAGGTGGTGGGTATTATAGAGGGCACGGATTGCATGGAGCACTGGGTGTGGTGAAAAAATAATGAATACTGTTATGCTGAAAAGAAATAAATTTAATTTAAAAAAAAAAAAAAAACTTGACCTGTTTCCTCTCACCTCTAGACCCCTCCTGGAGCTCACTCTACCACAAACACCCTATGCTTCTCTTTCACCTCACATTTTAGCCTGGACTCACAGAAAAAGCAGACCTGTTCCTTTTCCTTTACTGCTTTACAGAAAACAACCTCTGTACCTTCCTCTCATGCCATCCTCATTCCTCATGAAGGATAAATTTTCTAAGGTGATTGTTCTGAGCCACAGTATGTTAAAAAAAGAAAAAAACTTAAAGGTGTAAAACAATGGCTCTCACCGTCTATAAACCCTAGCTTTGAGGTATATGTCAAGGTTATAAATGTGACATTCATTAGACACATTTTACTAGTGGTTGGGGTCACTCAGTTAAAAATCAGTGCTCATGTGTCAAGTGTACTCTGGCCATCACTTCACTTTCTCCTTTGGATATGTCAGTCCTGCTTATGCTTCTTGTCTTTCTATATTAAATACAACAGGGCCACCCTTTATCTCCCTCTGTTCTAGGTTATCTCCTATCGGTAAGGTGAATCAGGACTTTTATGAGCCTGACCATTTCAATTTGGTACGAGAGAAACCCCATTTCAGTCTCAAGCCTAGGCCAGTTCTATGACAGTATTAACCAGAATCATCTGCATCAAATAACAAAACAAAGCTCATTTCTCTTGTGGTCATGGGTCTTTGTATATGTACTCTACTGATTATAGGATCAAAAGTAAGAAAAAGTTTATGGCACTCCAAATCCCTTAATACTTTCTTAGTCATCAGTAGGCTCTCTAAATAACAATTCATTGGAATTAACATGGACAAGTCTCTTGGATCTATATAATGCCTATCTCTACAGAAAGAGAGGCTTTATACTAATAACCTGATCATTGGACTATGACTTTCTTGAGGGCAGACATGGTTAATCATGTCTTAATCATCTTTATAGATACAGCACAGAAGCAGAGTCTTCTGGCAATGCACTGGAGACTATGCTTCTATAATATAGCTGTAAGTGATTCCTACTACATCAAATACAACAAATGAACCATTCAGCTCAGAGGGAGCAACAAAGCTCTCTGAGCCTAGTATGCACTATAATCATTAATGGCAGAGAGAAATATGGCAGAAAATGTTTGTGAAATACATGTTGTTAAGGTGTAAGGTTTACTATCAGCTCATAGTGAAATACACAAAAATATTTAATAAGGTTAAACTTCCAGGTTGTCAAAGCATGGTGAGTCACAATTTCAACAAAATTGTCTTAACAAATTAACATAATCATAAAACTTTTTTGGCAGCTATCAGAAACACTGAGCATAAATCCAGCTGAAATAAGTAGGGTGTCACATCTAGGCTTTATTAATTTGCTGTTGCCAAACAAATGTATTTTACTATATTGATGACCTCACCATCTTATTTGCTACTTAATATCCACTCATTGAATAAACAGCTCATGGTTAGCTTGTTCTGTAATACCACATATAATTACATCTGGTATATAATTCATATGATACCTTCTAGGAAGGTATTATATCAAAAAGTTGGGAATTACTAATTTGTGAGTTGTCATATGGCCATTCCATTTGACAAAATATAAATACGGTCTACTCAATCCACTCATTTTAATAAATGACATTTAATTGAAATACTAAGTAATTATTTAGGCATCCATAAATCCACCTCAGAGATAATTCTAACTGGCTCTGTTTGAGTGGTTTCCATCTCTGAACCAATCGCTGTGTCCATGGCAACATATGTGTGAATGACAGCTTCACCAGAAGGCCAAAGTAGGGGAGAAAGGCATATAAAACATGAGAGAAGGACAGTGGAGCACAGTGGAACACAGAATGAAGAAATCTATTCCTCTCTCACAAAATTAAGAGTGGGTCCAGCTCCAATATATTTTGCTCCTACATGAAACAATTAACTTTGTGACAATTGACTTATATAAATAAGACTCTACTTTCTTGATGGGACAGGGGAATGATATTTGCCTGGAATAGAAAGTCTGTGTGACTCCTCTCAAATACATGGGACTTACTGCCTTAAGACAAAGGAACAGAGAAGACAAACTAAGAATTTTCTCAAAGTCAAAGTAGGTGAAGTTTTAGCATTTCTTATATCACAACACCAAGACTCTACTGACTCCTGGTGCCTACTGACAAGGTGAACTTTGATCCCTGTCCAAAGAGCTATTGAAACACCTACCAGACCCTTTAGTAACCTAGAGTTCAAACCTTGAGTATACCTCAAGCTTCGTCTTCTCTACCCCATCAATGAATCCTGATCTACAACCACAGAATGTCTATGAATCACCACATACTTCCATGACTTTATAACATTAGTGATAATGGTAATATTTATTAAGCATCTCCTGTGGGCCAAGCACTAGTTACAGGCTGGCAATATAGCAGTGAACAAGACAAATCTCTGTCCTCATAGAGCTTACATTCCAGTAGATAGAAACTGGCAATCATTATGTAACCAAATAAAGAATCTGGCTGTGGTGAGAGGTAACTTTAGACATGGTGGTCAGGAAGCAACATTAGAGCTATGCATGAATGACCCGAATGAGGAGAAGCAACCCTTCCTTCATGAGATCTGTGGTTGTTTTAAGGATATTATATACATTGTCATTCATTTTCCCATTTTATTCTGAGAGGATAAGTTGTTTGTTTGGATTACATAGCTCAGAATTCAAATTCAAGCCTCCAGTTCTTCAGCCTCCACTCCCCACCCCACCACTTTAGACTTTATGCCTTTAAACCTTCTGGCTGAAATTCTCTTCCTGACACTCTAACAGATTCTTCTTCACCATTCCAGTAGCTCAACTATCTTCTTCTTTGCAGAACTTCTCCTGGCCAACAATAATCCACTATGTCCCTTCCTCTGACCAACCAAGACATAGATCATTGTTCTTGCCTCTGCTCCCAGAACACTCTCTATGGGATCTCTGTTGCAGTGAAATAAAAATTCACTGTAATTTTCCATTTACCTATCAGACTCCTTTCATAGACTGGCAGCTCTTTCAGATCAGGGCCCATTTCTTATGAATGTTGCTTATGAATGTTGTTCCTGAAATCTTGCCCGAGGCCAGGGACACTGAAAACACTCGAAAACTGTTTGTTCAACAAATGCTGTTTGGCTATGGAATGAAATAGATGTGATGTGGCTGCTCAAGACACAGCCCTAATGAGAGACACTGTCACTGGGAATGTAGAAACAATAAAAGACCATGGGTCCTTCTTCCCCAAGCAAAAAGATCATGGATCCTTCTCTGGAAATGGGCAATAACATTAAGATTGAAGAAGTGTTTATATGCTTCAGATTATGTAATAGCAGCTGCTACTGAGAAGTAGAAATGACTTTCTTTCAAATAAAAATATTTTTTATAAATAAAACCATCAAGATATTTTGTGGGAAGAGCCAAGATGCTCCTCAACAGATGAATGGATAAAGAAGATGTGGTCCATATATACACTGGAATATTACACCTCCATCAGAAAGGATTAATACCCAACTTTTATATCAACATGGATGGGACTGGAGGAGATTATGCTGAGTGAAATAGTCGAGCAGACAGAGTCACTTATCATATGGTATCACTTATTTGTGGAGCATAAGGAATAGCATGGATGACATTATGAGATGGAAAGGAAAAGTGAATTGGAATAAATCGGAGGGGGAGACAAACCATGAGAGACTGTGGACTTTGAGAAACAGAGAGTTTTGGAGGGGAAGGGGTGGGAGGTTGGGTGAGCCTAGTGGTAGGTATTAAGGAGGGCACATATTGCATGGAGCACTGGGTGTGGTGCATAAACAATGAATCTTGGAACACTGAAAAAATAAAACTAAAATTTTTTAAAAACCTGGAATTCCAAAAGTTTCAAGAGGAAAGACATTTTCTTCTTCTGCACCTTGAGTAGGGGAAAATTCCCTGCCTTGAACATTTCATTCATATATAGTTCCCCATTGATATAAGTTGATTTTTCTATAGAACTATTTAATTAACAAGACCTTTATTTTTCAGAGGAAACTTGCTCTTAAGAAAAGGATCTTTTAAAATAGTGTTGGAAATTTTTATTTTAAAAATGGGAGTTGAAGTGCAAAGCATAGAGCATGTTGTAAAACAGGGAGTGCATCATTATCACCTCCCACTCAAAGCCATTTTAACTATAATCTCCGTATTTGGGTAGTTCTGCTAATTAACAACCTAGTATTACTGTAAAGATGAGATTGTCATGTTATTTGAAGTGGTTTTTAACAGTCTTTAAGCACTAACCACTCAATTTATTAACAGTTTGCTCTATCTTAAGTGAAGGAAATTACATAATTATTGCGAGTCTGAAAATGAGGAGAAATATATATATATAGATATATATGTGTGTATTTTTTATCATTACCTATTAAGAATATCAAAGTGAAAATAGCACTTTGAAATATAAGTAAAATTCCCCAAAATGCCCATTAATCCTTTGCTACAAATGGGTTTTATAGGTCTATCATCTTTCTTTTATACTTCTATTTAACTTTTAGCTCAATGTGATGCAACAATAATAGGGCAGGAGAGGAAAAACATACTTCTGAAACAGAGTAAGCAATGGTTTAAATGTGAACCTTGAAATCAGTGGCTGGGTTCGGATCCTGGCTCTACCACTTATCAGTTCAAAGACCTTGGGCCTTACTTAGTTCATCTGTGCCTTTCTTTCCTCATGTGTAAAATGGGGGTCTTAATAATAACAGGGCTCAACTGTGGGGTTGTTGTGAGAATTGGTGATTTATTATATATAAAACACCAGAATTCTTGGCAAATGCTAGCTATCATTAAATTTGGCCTAGCTGCCTCTGCGATACTCTCCTTCCCCTGGGCAATATTTCACAGGGTAATTTCTCCACCTTTCCAAACAAGAGAAACCCTTTCCTGGCTCTATAAAAATTTCTCAAACCATCACATGATGACCGTTGTATATTTTTTTATCTATTAGAGAGTGTGCAAAATCATGAAAAAACCCACTCTGAATTGTCATAATTTTAAACAAATGTTCTATTTGCATTGACATGCATTTCAGGAGTAGCAGAATTTTATCATAGCCAGGAAGACAGACCACAGCCCCAAGTCTACAGTTGAGAAGGCATGAATCTGCATGTACAGGCCCCAGGAGCTCCCAGACCACAAACTGGAATCCAGTTACTTAGCACCCTTGAGCTTACCATGTTTGAAAGCTAATGTACAGAATGAAGCCTGCTCCAAGCTGATGCATAGAATAGATACTAAACAAAACTACAAGATTCCTTAGTCTTTACATGAAGATTTTCCTATAAATATTTTGTGGCTCAAAGATGACTTTTTTTTTTTTTTAATGCTAAGGTTATTTGTCTTTGGAAACAAACTGGACTAGGAGTCAGAAGGTCTCTAAATAGGGATGTTGGAAGGAAGAATTAATGATGTAATATGTGCAAGAACCCTCCCAAGTGTCCTAGAATGTTCTAATGCCTCCATAAATCCTACTTAAATCATTACTTTTCTCCCACCTAGTTTCTGGACTTGGCTCTACTAAAAATGAATAGGATAGCCTTGGCAAATGATGACCCTGAGACCTGGTGTCCTCAGTAAATTAGTAGGAGAGATAAGAACAGCTACAATGACTGTGCTGGTCATTTGTCTATTTGCTCTTCGACCCATTCCTATATATCCTCTGCTCTGATCCCTATCACTAAGGGCTGATCCTTATAAATTCCATTTGCAGGCACTTGTTAACTGGCTTACAGCTAGCCTGGCCAAAGGAAGGCAGTGACAAGTGATTTAAGAGCACAGAGCAAACAGACTAGGGAATTTCTCCCTATCTTTCTGATTCTATAATATTTTTGGCAGTAGCTCTGTATCACTTGTCCCAGCTCCCATAGGTCCCAGGAAGTCCTAGATTCTGGGCTTTGTAAAACCTCCATCTTTTGTCCCTTTAGCCCTACGGATATTGGCAGATTCCTGCTGCTGCTAATTTCTGGACTGCCTTCTTGTCCCATTTGGTCCTTCAGCTCTTCTAACACCTTTAGAACTACTTCCCCACCTCAAATTCCCTATGCTGAACTACCTGCCACAGGCTCTGTTTTTCTGACTGAACCCTTTTACAATCACTGACAGATCTTTAAGCTGTCTGGTCCTAACATAATTTAAGTGTGGGTAGGTTCAGGATCTTACTTGCCTTTTGTCCACTGTCTACTCTAACCAATCCTAAGCTTCCTACCTATGGGTCAGATGCTCTTCCAGTACTCTTTGCTGTATCTCTATTATTTCATTTAACATGCTCTGTCATAATGATCTGTTTGTAAATTTAAATACTTAGTAGACTATGAACTCTTGGAATCAGGGCTGTTTTTCCTCCTCTTTATAAATCTCATGTAGTACCGATGCACAGTAGGATATCTATATGAGTGTGATAAATGAATGAGTGTACAGATGGAGCCACCATTCCACAGGTCCAGATACAGTCTTTAGTTTATTAATGATTGGAGGTTACCAGGAAAAGCCACAGCTCAACTAGATCTCTTCCATTAGCCTATCACAGAATCCAAAGTCTGGAATTGTGATGCCACCAACTTTGGTTTTCTTTTTCAACATTCCTCTAGCTATTCAGGGTCTTTTCTGGTTCCATATAATTTTAGGATTATTTGTTCCATTTCTTTGAAAAAAGCTGATGGTATTTTGATAGGGATTGTGTTAAATGTATAGGTTGCTTTAGGTAGCAGAGATGGGATTGGGAGGGAGACAAACCATAAGAGACTCTTAATCTCATGAAACAAACTAAGGGTTGCTGAGGGGGTGTGAGGGTAGGGATAGTGGCTGGGTTATGGACTTTGGGGAGAGTATATACTATGGTGAGTATGAAATGTATAAGCCAGATGATTCACAAGCCTGTACCCTTGGGTCAAATAATACATTATATGTTGATGAAAAATACAGAAAAAAATAAAATGTTACGGAAGTCTGACTATATATTGAGCACTATACTTAGAGCCAAGCAGATATCTCTCAAGTGTTAGGGGTCTACTTTTCTTTCACAGACAAAGTAATAAAATGGGTACCCAGGGCTCTGGGAAAAAAAGAAAACAGGAAAATGAAAAGGAGAGACAAAGTCAAACTTTTGATTCTGATTCTCAATCCAGTGATCGTTCTATAATTTAAGACTATTTCACAGTTTAAGCTTACCACCCCCATCAATGGGGAAGGATATTTGTCCTTGAAGGTCCAATTCCTTGCATAGCATCTGAAATGTAGCTCGTGTTTAGTAAATGTTGGGTGAATGATTTATGGTATGGGTGGATGGATACATTAAGGATGAGTAGATGGATCCATTTCAAAGCATAGGACTCAGAATGGTTAATGAAGATTTCTCAGTTTGACTCTTCCCTGATTTTGTTCTTCAGATAAATATATATATTTAAAGCCAGTTATTCCAGGAAATGTGGAAAGCTACTTAAGATATTTTTTGGAATATGAAGGAAGATACATAGATAAATGAGCAGAATGAATGGATGATTGAGATATCTCCTCAGGCATTCTCCTCACAGGAGTCATGCTTGCCTAGATTGACATTAAAATCTTGCAGCAAAGCACCACCCCCCAAATGTGTAACTGCTTTTTCTTCTTTATCAGCTATCTCCTCTACTAATTTTAAAACTATGTAAATTTGCTCCTGATTTAACCTCAACCACCCACATCAAATCACAAAAGCTACTTCAACCTCACAGATACTCTCATTTAAATTTTGTTTCAAGTCATCTTAAAGATCACATGTCTTTGTGTTCCTAGAAATGATATCACCTATGTGTGTGTGCATACCTATATAGGTATTTGTGTAAATTATTATAAATAATTTCTTGGCCATAGATCACTCCAAATACCTGAAGGTCTGGGACAACCTGTTCTCTTTTCCATGAACACAATGCATCTATTCTCTTTAGGACCTAGGTCTGTCTTTGTCCAGGATGGAAGGACACCAAGCTGAAAACTGACATCCACCAAGTGAATAGGGGAAGAGAGGCAGGCTTGGAGTTGAAGTGGCTCAGCAAAGGTTCAAAAAGACATTGGGGCTGGGAATTATGAGTGAAGGGCTTTCATTCAGGTCTTCACTAAGTCACATTCTGGAAGCCATTCAGAAAACCTTTTAAGCAGGCAAGTGATGGAATTCAACTTAATTCTTTACAAGATCATTTTGCGGTCTATATGTAATAGTGATTGGAGGGCACAAAAAGCAGGAGACTATTATATATAATGGCAAAACTGAAAGAAATTTAAATTCAGTATTTGTTCCCACTAAACTACAACCACTATTAATCCATTTTAATCTCACTCCAGTTTTCATTTTACTTTAAGGAAAAAGCCCTTACCTTCTTGTACCCCAGCATCCAATACCTTGTACCCCAGCATCCAATAACCACAGAACCAAGCATATTCACGTCTTTCTGTTGTTTTTGTCCAAGTATTTCAAAACCTCAGACAGTCTTAACATCTATAGCCTTTTAAAACCTCCTAACACTTATCAAAGAGAAAACATCGGTTTGTTACCTTATCTCTCTACTGAGTTTGAGTTTATTGTCTCTTCCTATTTTAAAAGGCAATTACTTGTTATAAACTAAATGTTTATATTTTCCTAAAAATTCATATGTTAAAATTTTAACCCCAGTGTGGTTGTATTAGGTAATGGAGTCTTTGGGAAGTGATTATATCATAAGACTGGCACCCACATGAATGGGATTAGTACCTTAGAAAGAGATCCCAAAGAACTCTGTCACCTTACTCCAAGTATGGAGACAATGTGAAGATGGCTGTCTATGAACAAAGAAGTGGGCCTACAGGACATGGAATTAGTCAGCACCTTGATCTTGGACTTCCCAGCTTTTAGACCTATGAGAAATATATTTCTGTTGTTTATAAACCACCTGGTCTACGAACTTCTGTTACAGTAGTTTGGCTGGACTAAGACATTGCTCTTATAGAGCTTTGTTGCCTCGTTTCTTGTTCTCTAACAGGCAAGCTATACAACCCCTGTCCTTACCCTGCAAGTACACACTCTGCCCAGCATATCACCTCCCCTCAGTCCATATGGCCTCCAATTTGCTCCAACCCTCAGCATCCCTATTTAGTAGTGGTGCAAGAGCCTCCTGACACATCTAATATGCTCTGGGAGAGGCAAGTTGGTAACTGTTATATTCAAAACAGAAAGAAACAACTTATTGGACTGAAATCACTTCCATTAGGGACTTCTCCATTGCCAAGTGTGCCATAATTCACCATGAATCAGAAGAGACTTCAGATGTTTTTTAAAAATGTAAATCTATGATAAATTTTTATGTAAAGAAAAAGTATATTTTAAAATGTTATAAAATCACATGGATTAGTTGAGTAAAAGAATATATTTAGAAAGAAAGAATACAATGTCAACTGTATATACTTTCAGTATTTTCCAAGTTTTATACAATAAGCATATTTTATTTTTTATACTCTAGTTACCTTTTAAAAAGTAAATTTGATATTTTATATAAACTTTTAAATTCACTTTTATAATTTGTATAATCTTTAACTGTAAACTGTGTGTGTATACATATGTGTGCATGTATATATGCATGCTTGAAGATAACCTTATTTCTATCATAAGCATTAACTTCCAACCTTGATGCATTGAGTACTATAAAGGCAGCAAGTAAAGGCAGCAAGTGTCACCTACCAGGGTCCATGGGAACAAAGGCCATAAGCTTTTGAGGGATAGTAGCTTCATGGAAAAACAAGAAGGTAAACAGGAAAACAGATTCCAGAAATAATAGTGAGCTGATCATTATCAGATACAAAGGCATACCAAGTAAGTGAGCATGACCTAATAGCAAAATAAGAAAATAAAATCCAAAATATGCAGTGATTCCTTAAAACAGATTCCAAATTTCCTTAACACAGATTCTTAGTGTCCCTTATATCTTAGGAATAAGTCTATCATACTCCCTTTTCTAATTTCAAAAACAAATACATAGATTGGTTTTCTACTATATGCCAAGCATTGTATAAAGTGCCTTACATACATTACCTCACTTAAATTTTTCTTCTAATACTCATAGAAACAATATAAGAAGGCATTTTCCCACAGTCAGTAAGAGACATGAAGAATCAAAAGCTTCCCTGAAATCCCACTTCTACTACTTCCTAGCTCTGTGCTCTCAGGCAAAGGACTTAACCTCTCAGCCTCTGCTCTTTCCCCTGTAAAAGAGGAATAAAATGATAGTGTCTATCTTACTGGGTTTTTAAAAGATAGAGTGAGATATGTCTATAAAGCACTTAGAAGAATTATGTGCTTAGAACACAATAACCACTAGATACATTTTTCCGGTTACTTCCTATTATCAGTATTTTAGAGACATGGAAACAGGGAAATGAGTCAGGATTTCACCCCAGGATTCTCTTTGAATCCACTGTAAACTTTCAATCACATTTCAGTTACAGAAGTTATAGCCCAAATGCTTTGCAGGCCTCAAGTGGAAATGTTTTAACATGTTGCAAATCGAACTGTGACTAATTCTCCGTTCTTTGTGGTTCTTTTACTATGTTTTCTACAACTTTCTTAAAATGTGACATGCTATGAGATTATAATGCTCAGAGTTTGTAGTTACTGAGTTTTCTCTTTTCCCAGAAGAGCCTTTGATTTTGTTAAGACTCCTGCCTTAAACTTACAGATATATGGTTCTGCTTCATAAGCAAAATCAGAGAAATATCACTAGAGATCACGAGATCATAATTCTGAATTCAGCCAGTCATTCTACGGGACTATAGCTGAACACCTTAACAGAGTGAAGCTGGTTCCATCCTAAAGCCCATAAAATACAGGAAAAAGTGAGTTGTTATTTGTTGTGTGACTTCCCACTGATGATTATGTTATTCTCATAAATAACATGCCTCTTTTGCTGTGGGAGTGCAGTGGTTAAGAATTAAGGTTTTTGGATTTGATAAGACCCAAATCTAGGCTCCTTCTCTGTCCTTCCTGGCTACAAGATCCTGTGCATGTTGAGCTCTTTTTATATGTTCCTGTGTCAATGTAATAGGGACAGTAGTATCTATGTCCTAAGAAAGGGGGGTCAGGAGGAAACTACTTGAGAGAATGTGTGAAGTACTCAGCACAGTCCAGGTATAGTCAGGCCTCAATCGACTCTAGCAAGTATTATTAAAAAGAAAGCATGTCTTCAGATGCCAAAAACAACTCTATTTTAGGTGACATGTTCTAGAGGAAAGAAGTGAGTCAGGAGATGCAGATCCTATTTTTGGCTTGAGAACTGTAGTCACAGGAAGCAGCAATTTCCCTGATAGTTTGTGAGTTGATTATAAAGTGGAGAAAGTAATATTTTTACTTACCTGCTTGGATGCATGGAATACAACTCTGTCCTCCTAACAATGAACTGTATAAAAATACTTTTGAATCATCGGGTCCTTTTCACTGGCATTGGGTGAGGGAAATACTCCAAACCCACTTTCTGTTGTGTGCATTTCTCTTTAAATTCTATCTGCGCATGTCATATTGTCAAAAGACAAATCTAGTCTACAGATGCAGACCAAACACTGCTTAGAAACTATGAAAGCTACATGGAGATGCAGCTACCAGGAAACAGGAAAACTGTGAAATCAGCAAAAAGCACTCCTGAAAAATTCTCCTGCCAATACCTTATTACTACTCTGCTTCCCTTTCTCTGGGCTGTGCATACTAAAAAGAGGGGTGAAACAAGAAAGAATGGACTGTCTGGATTTTCTTGTGATAATATGCTCAGAAATGGTTTATCTGCTGTCTAATGACATATTCTTTGCAAGCTGAATAATATGAATTTAATTCTATCCCAACTATTGAAGCATAATTTCAATGAACCAATAATATTATTATTATCTTCACTATTCTTCCCTTTCTCATACTTATCCTAGACTAATGATAAGTGTTTTGCTAAATATTTTTAAAACTTTTCCTTCCTGATGAAACTTAAGTTTTTTAACAAAACTTATACAAAAACCCCTAAAAATTAGAAATTGCTAATTAAACTGTTAGGGAAGATCCCTAAAGCCTTCAGAATTAAAATATTATGGTTTAATTTGACTTTTCAAGATTTCAGGATTCTCATTTATAAAATAGTAAAGGTTCTACCCCCTAAATGGAAGCTGGATGTCACGTCCTCATTTCACAGATCACACTGCTGCTTCTGCTCATTCAACTGAGTTAGTGTTTCTAAGTTGTGAATGCGTCAACAGAGACAGGAAATAATGCTACAAAACAGATACTAACAACAGTAAACTAATAATTGAGAAGTCTGAAGATAAGCCTGCTCTTTTCTTAAGGAATCATTGGCAGCAAGCTGTATAAACTATGTATTTATCATTTTATATTTGCCTACAGTGACACCTGCTGGAAAACCCTGTCGAAGCTTTAAAATGAAAATAAATTTTAAAAATAAAATAAAAACCAAGCTTTCAAAACATCAGCCATATGTTATTATTATTATTTTTGACTAAAAACACACTGCTTATACTTCAATTTAATTTCTGATTCTGCTTTTGAGTTTTCTTTTTTTGTGCAAACTGAAAAACTAAAATTCAATTCCACTTGATGAAATAATTATTTTACTGATAGGAGAGAGTTCAAATTAACTCTTATATGATGCAAACTATTTTAAAATGGAAGCATTTATAAATAGTTTAGTTGCATTATTTTGCTTCCTTTTGAAATATTGCTTTAAAATTTACATATCAACTGCGATGTGATGATAAGTGATTTTTAAAATCTTGCTTAAGATTAAATATCAAGATATTTAATACTGTGAAAATATTTAATAGCTAGCACTTTCTTAAGCAGCATTCATGCACAAAGCCGTTTTGTGTTGGGGTTTTCAGGTTGCTTTTTAGCGCACACCAGGTGCCAGCCCACACAATGCATTAAGCAACCAATGTGGATCTTATGCAAATTAATTTTGATTTCAACAGAGATTTTGCATAGTAAAGGTTCCCATCTCCCAATGACACAGAGAAGGGTTTGTGCACATACATCCCATTACCATTAATAAAATTCACCCACAAAAATTCTGGCACCTTAAGAAGTTGGAAACATTTACAGAGAAATGGGTAATTTACGAAGTCAACTTGACCTTAGGATTTCCTATCTTACACTTTTCACTACCACAAAATACATGTGCAGAGCAACATCACTATTCTAGGTTTAACCACTTCACCCTTTTCATAATCATTTCAGTATGGTCTCTACAGTTGGTGGCCATTTCTCCCATTTAAAAATTTTTTTTTCAAAATGTAAAACCTGTCATTAAAGCCAGTGTTCCTTTTTTAATGCAACTATGTTGGGTTTTTAAAGTCAACTTTTGTAAAGATTAACTCCAGTTCATTTTTAACTGTACCTCAATTTCTACAAGAACTCCCTCTAGCATTATGTAGAAAAGATATGGTACTTCAAAACAAAGATTCTAATATCTTCACACCAGCCATATGACTGGTTTCCATATTTTACCACATTTGTTCTTATGGGAAGAAAAGACATCTTCGCTTAAAAGTCAAAATTCATAGGAAAACAAATTTTCTCTAATACCTTACACTAACCTCCCTATTTACCCATTCCCTCATTCCTTCAGCACTAAAAGCAATATCTTTATAAACTAGTAAAGATGCAACAATTTGTGATGATATATAGACCACCTATCATTCCATATACTAGAAGATCTTAGCCAGTAGAGATGGACAAATGACAGGTACACAAGAAGCACTTGATGAATTAGCAAAAGCAAAGCCAGTAACCTTCTTTTTATCTATGTCCATTGTAATCTGATTTTAAAAAGAGAGAGTTTTTTTTTTTTAAAGATAAATTTCTGCAGGTGTCCACCAAGGTTGAAGGTTACCTTCAAAATAGTTGAGCCTCTTAAAGTTTCTTTCTCAATTCCAAGGATTGAGCTTTCTAGGCAGTATAGATTTTTCCAGTCTTCAAACTCCACTCCCAATAAAGTGTAATTACACTTGACAGGAGGGGGTAAATTGAGGTAAGTTAGAGCAAAGAGAAGCCCTTCAATCTCAAGAATCACAAGAGATATTCAGAGAGACATTGGATTTCTTGCTACACAAAAGAGAGATTTCAGGGGTGCCTGGGTGGCTCAGTAGGTTAAGCCACTGCCATCGGCTCAGGTCATGATCCCAGGGTCCTGGGATCGAGTCCCGCATGGGGCTCTCTGCTCAGCAGGGAGCCTGCTTCCTCCTCTCTCTGCCTGCCTCTCTGCCTACTTGTGATCTCTCTCTCTGTCAAATAAATAAATAAATTCTTTAAAAAAAAGAGAGAGAGATTTCAGAAAAATGGGTTTACATATAGGAAACAAACAGAGGGTTGCTGGAGGGAAGGTATGTGGGGGGGATGGGGTAACTGGATGATAGGCATTAAGGAGGACACTTGATGGAATGAGCACTGTTGTAGGCAACTGATGAGTCACTAAATTCTACCTCTGAAACTAATAATATACTATATGTTAATTAAATTGAATTTAAATTTTTAAAAAAGCTGGAGCTCTTGTGGGCACATTTTTATACTTAGCATGTAGGTTTATATTTACATTTATTTTTATTTTATATTCATGCTTATATTTGCTTTTGTAAATTGTAGATTGACTACCAAATTTGCTATTTCATTTATTATCACATTTTAAAACACTTAAATCATTAAACCATCACTAGAAAACCATTAATGAAATTAATCATTCCATGTTTACCCTTGCTTTAAAAAGTTAATCCTCAAACGGCATCTGCATAGATTTGTGGGGGGAGGTCTGGATGTTTTCTCTTGGAATATTTTAACCTTGGGTTCTCATTGTTATGACAGTTCAAATTAAATCACTACCTTCTGATGACCTCTTAGAACTGAGAACTGTAGTGTCATTTCAGCGACTCTTTCTTTCAAGAAACCCTACTTTCCAGTTACCCTCTGACCAAAAAAAAAGAAAAAAAAAAAAAAAACCAACCAAACAAAAAAAAAAAGGCAGACCTAATATGTAAATAATGAACTTGTATCATGTGAAGAAGTCAAATAATAGTATCCTATATTCAAACTAAGATTTTTCAATAGTGCCTATAAAGAAAAGCTGTGGCAAATTTGAGTCATTCCACAATGGTGAGTATATCTCTTAAGTTTTTATCTGTCTTGCAGACCTTCCTTTTGAGGTTTTTAGTAAAGATTAAAATCAAGAGAGCTACCTTTCTCTTTGGAGCTGGGCATGTTTTCAGGCAGGCTAATCAGAAGACTCAGTGATTGGTTCAAAGGAGAGAATATGTGATCCAAATAAGCCAGTCAGAGTCTTTTTTGCTGAGTAGTTATAGATACTGGGAAGGAACCAGGAAGGTTGTTGTTTTTTTGGTTTTTTGGTTTTTTTTCCTTCAGATGATCTTGATCTATAAAGATGACTTTGGGTTGGAGCTGCCCATGGGTCATCTTTGCCATCAAATGAATGGAGAAAAATCAGTCTGTCTGAGAATGAAGCTATCATGGAAGAAATCAGGAGCAGAAGTAGAGACAGAATTTTAATGAAAGAATTATAAATGCTGGGTCCCCCCATTTCCTAAATATGGGTTTCATCTTCCCAATTATTTGTAAGTGATCCCATGTATTCCCCAAAGTTGTTTTTTGTTGTTGTTACCTTGCTTAAGCTAGTTTTAACTGGGTTTCTGTCCCTATAACCAAAAGGATCTTGACCTATACCTGACACTCAACAGAATTTCCATATGCAGTGTAAGGAATTTGAGTGTTGCAAGAGTCAATAGCATACTTACACTCTTATATGGCCATTTCATTTCATTCAGAAAAATAACATCATTCATTGTATTAGATTGTATTGAGTTTGTAATTTGTTTAAATTTAATATGTATACTTGTTTTTATTTTATTGTTTCATAACAACTATAATCATAAAGATTTATATATACTTTTATGTTTTCTCATATTTAAGTAATAAATAATAAAAATCACTTTAGTCAACACTGGACGTCTGCAATAATTTTCTCCCTTTAAAAGGGATCTGTCCTGAAATTAAGCTTGAGAACATATTCTATTGGCAAGTCTAGAAGAAACAGGCACTACTTATATTTCTGACAGAAATGCAAAATAGTATAATTTTATGTACTTATGTACATAAATTTTACGTACAGAATTTCTCTGTGCCTTTAATCTTTGGGATCTACCCAAATCTACTTTTTGGAATCTACTCCAAAGATAAATAAGCAAAACATGAATTTTCTTTGCGCAAAAGTATTTATTACAGTACTATTTATAATAGCAAAAGATTGGGAGGAAAACAAACATCCATGAATAGGGGATTTATTTAATACACTATGGTAATACCATATAGTGGAGTATGATGCAACTATAAAAAGGAATGAACAAGATCTCTACTCTATATATAAATAAGGAATGAACTCCAAGATACCTTGTTAAGTTTAAAAACATCAAGATACAGGGACACCTGGGTGGCTCAGTTGGTTAAGCTGCTGCCTTTGGCTAAGGTCATGATCCCAGGGTCCTGGGATGGAGCCCTGCATCGGGCTCCTTGCTCAGCAGGCAGCCTGCTTCTCTCTCCACTTCTACCTGCCCCCTGTCTGCTTGTATGCTCTCTCTCTCTGACAAGTAAATAAATAAAATCTTTAAAAACATCAAGATACAGAGCAATATTTATAATGTGCACTTCTTTAAATAAGAATAGTGAAGGGGATATTAATGTAAATTACAGTTTTGCTAATATTTTCAAGAATAAATAATGGAAGAATAAACCAAAACTAATAAAAACTGGTTTCTATGGGGGTGGTAAGGGAAATGTACAGGGAACATGGATGAAAACATTTGAATTAATGTATTTTTTTACATAGTTTTGAATTTGGGACCATATAAGTATTTTCCGTAATTAAAAATCAATCAGAACAGGTAAAAGTATTTCTTAAAAATTAAAACAAGTGAACTGAACTATTTGCCTTATGGAATAATCTTATCTCAGGCTTTCAAGAGATATAGATTTAAGGTCTAAGGATTGGCATTTGTTTATCTATCCCTATTCTCCATAAGATAGTGAATTTTTTTTCTAAGGACCTGGGACTTGGCTTTTTTCACAATTCCCTAGAACATTAGGGACTGTGTTCTGGCCCCATAGTCTCTCCATAAATATTGCCAACTGACTAAGTTCCATTTCTTTCGCTTTCATTTTCCATTTAAGAAATATTAGAAGAAAGGGCACATGGATGGTTCAGTCGGTTGGCCTTCTAACTCTTGATTTCAGCTCAGGTCATGATCTCTAGTTTGTGAGGTTGGGCCCTGTGTCAGGCTCCATGCTGAGCATAGAGCCTGCTTGGGATTCTCTCTCCCTCTTCCTCTGTCTCTCACCCCCCCCCCCAAAATAATATATATATATTAGATGAAGTAAAACACAGCTATACCAAAATATAGAATAAGTGAAGATGTTTGGACAAAAGCTCTGGAGTATTACCAAAAAATCAGAGTCTCTTACATTTCCGTATTTTGAATGTTTAATGGCAGACTCAGAACTTTGTTTTCCTCATATTTATTTAATTACAGTCAATGACTTAGGGAATGGCTTAGATAATTGTGGTTTTCATATTTTTAAAAAGTTGGATGTATATTTACTATGTATTCTAACCCCTGTTTAACAAATAACAAACTCCAAATGAAATGATGAACAGGGGAATATATGAACACTCCCCTAATTATACTCCCTGCCATCCTACTGAACATATCTAGATATTAAGAGTCTAAAACCAGATATCCTCAGAAATTTTACATTTTACACCAAATTTTTACATTTTACACCAAATTTTTCTAAATGTAGTAGGATTTAATTACTATCAGATATATTCATGCTTAAGTAAAAATTCCTTTCCATTCCCCTTTCAAATTCTAGAAATATCTTAAATTAATAGAATGGATAATGAAATGTAGAAATGATTCCTTGAACTCACAAAAGTCATAAACCAAGTCCTTACAAGCTTCCTCATCTCAAAATGAGAGTAACAATGGTAAACATCCAGAAATGTTTCTTGCAATGAAGAGCTAATTAAATTAGCTAGATTTGAACTAATTAAATACTCTAATTGTAAAGTACTTGTGAAACAAAATATGATAAAAAACACTTTAACCATTATTATAACTATTCAGCAGTTGGGGAATAGAAGAATTTTCTTCTGTAATTCAATTAACTGCCAATATTACTAAATTATTCAACCATGTGCTTACTGTTAACTGATCTGCAATACCAGGAGGTCTTGGAATGACCATCCAAGCATGGTTGGCCATGCTTCATCTCAGCCACTGATAGTCAAAGCAGCATGTAAATCTGGCTCAAAAAGAAAACCAGATGCCTCTACATATGAGGTCCCATTCTAATTCACAATATTAAATAAAATAACTGGAAAATTATACTACTACTTTACTCAACAGCAGTCAAATTCTTAATAGAATACACGAATCCAATCTGGATTATAAAGAAAAGGGTTGGGAGTCTATTCTTTTGTAAAATGCCAAAATAAATTAGGACCATAAAGACATCACTGTGCAGGTATTTGGGAAGAAATGAAGAATGATTCAGGTCCCAAATGAAGATGAACTTTATTAATTACAAGTGAAAATAACTACTAAGAGAAGCCTCAAATTACTTTGGGAAATAAAGAAGATAAAAATTATGAATAAAAATTAAAATTTCCAGGGAGTTTATAGAACTACACTTATTGAGACATTTAAGAATAAGCTCTTTATAAGATTATGATGTGGGATTATTTTGGATAAAACAATGATTAGACTATAAAATCACTTCAAGAGTTTCTAAGAGCTAGGATAGTTTTTACTTTGCATATATGAACAACTACTTTATCATTCTATCTGGTAGACTTTAATAACTTTTTTAAAAAAAGATTTTATTGGGGCGCCTGGGTGGCTCAGTGGGTTAAAGCCTCTGCCTTCACCCTAGGCGGTGATCCCAGAGTCCTGGGATTGAGCCCCACATCGGGCTCTCTGCTTAGCAGGGAGCCTGCTTCCTCCTCTCTCTCTGCCTGCCTCTGTGCCTACTTGTGATCTCTGTCTGTCAAATAAATAAATAAAATTAAAAGAAAAAAAAAGATTTTATATATTTATGGGACAGAGAGAAAGACATTGAGAGAGGAGATCAGGCGAGGGGTTTGAAGGAAGATAGAAGAAGGGTTCCTGCAGAGCAGGGAGCCCGATACAGGGCTCGATCAGGACGATGGGATCATGATCTGAGCCGAAGGCAGACACTTACCGACTGAGCCATCCAGGCGCCTGACTTTTACAACTTTTAAACCAGAAAATAATCTCAGCGTCAAACTTGACCAAGTAGATTAAATTAGAAACCACTGCTTTTTACTTTCTTTCATGCTCTTTTAAGACAATGATTATATCATTTTCAAGAGAAAAGTCATCCTATGATACAAACCTAGTATTTATTTTCAATATCCAGTAAAAACACAAGATTATCCACAGTATTCCAATTGCTAAGACAAAGCTGAATGAAAAATTAATATGTATAGTACTATAATTCAGAAGTTGATTTCCAGTGGGAACCCAGATAAGTAAAAACATGTAATCAGTTCATTAGATGAGCTGATTCCTAAGAGTGAGAGTAGATACCAACTTTATTGTCCCCCAGTGCATGGCTTTCCATCTCTGCTTAGTCAAATCTACCTTCTCCTTTGGAAATATCCCAGGCAGCAACCGTAATTTCTCCTATCATCTTTAGCTATTAACAATCTCAGCTGTGGAAAAGTCCAGTCCAATTCCACTGCATATCTTCAGTATCTTTTTATTATTTCTTAACTTTATCCTTCTTTTCCTGAAGAAATTTAAAGGGCTCAGAGGAGGTCAAGGGGAAGAACTACTGTCTTGTCCTTAGTCCTGGCCATGCATGTGAAATTATCCCAAATGACCAATGCTAAGTATTTTAGATTTTTCTGAAATAGTCATAGTTATCCCCTATCCTGGTAGTGGGACAGTTTGGTTCTCATATCACACTCTTTCTCCTGCACCAGAGAAAAAGTAATTTCTGAGACGAAGAGAATGTTGTATAAGTAAATGTCAAAAATGCTAATAAAGAATTCTGAGAAATAAATAAGAATTTCAGAAGAGATTTTATTTTTAACCAATACATGTAAGAGAAAGGCTAGAAAGTCTTCAAAGCAGTTTACACGTTGGGGATTAAGAGGAGCACTAGGAAAAAATGCAAAATACCACAGTTTCCATTTTTGATAAAGTATTTCTATATTAAGAAATTAAATATATAATTGATTAAATACTAATTAATTAAATACTAATTAAATACATAAAGTATTTCTATAACCTTTGGCTATTACCTCCTTCCAAAGAATGAAAAATCTTCATGATAAATTTCAGAACTGCATTCCAAAAATAGTATCTCCATGTTACAGATGAGAGAGATGGGGAACAGAGAAGTTAGGTGACTTACCCAAAATCACAGAGCCAGTAAATGGTAGATCAGGGACATGAATCCAGGAAGTCTGCTGTTGTAGCCTGTGTTATTATGTGCAATCTGTCTCTTCTGACTACTAAGCAAGCTTGTAAAATGATAGAATATTTTAAAGTGATATGTTAATTAGTACTTTGGTATTGGTAATTATATTGATATTTTTACAGAGAATAATAATAACCTAGAAGAATGACTATAATGGTGGAATCTTTTCTAACCATGAGGATCCCCACCTACTACTCATTTGGAATTAGAAAAGGGATTTGTGGCCTCCCCCCAAGTACTACCTACAACATCTATAAAGTTAGTATCATGAAGAGATTTGCATTTTCCAACAGATTTCCCTAAAGGATATTTTCAACAATTGTAGTTATTTGGTTACGTAGGTAACTTCCTCTCAATTTCCAATTGGTCAGTCAGTAATATCATACATGTAACTCAACATGAACACATTTTTTTTTAAGACACTCTACATCCAAAATATTTTTAGATTGCCAATAATTCAAGATCTTCACTGACAACTGTATTTGAATAGAGTGCTTCCCAAACTGTGTTCCACAGAAACTGGCCCCTTAAGTTGCTCCATGAAAAGAAGATTCCATAGTCAAGTAAGTTTTTGCTCCTTGTTAAATGTTTAAGATTCACTTTAGTATATTTTAAATTGTGGGGAGAACTAAACTGGACAAAACTATATAACTTCAGTTAGTTCTTTATTTCCCAAGTTTATTTAACATCAGTATATTCTCTTCTGTATAATCCCTGATAAATTCAAATGAAACTAGTATATCTCTAATGTACCCTTTGAGACTAGATCACTCAGGCCATTGATTACTCTGGAATCATACTGAGAATTTAGGAGACAAGGAAGAAAGAAACCAGACAAGAGTAAGGAGGCCAAAACTCTGCCTTGATTCAATGCCTATAGGTTCTTAAGCAGGTCACGTTACCACTCTGAGAACCAGTTTCTGTATCTATAAGTAAGAAAATAAATTGTGCCAACAGTTTTTAGACTTTTTTTGCCAAGAAGTAAAACACTGTACAAAGGAATCTTATCTGATAGTCCAGACAAAAACCACTGCATCTGGGTAATGAGAATGAGAATCAAGGCCTGCTGCTCCCCCTACTCAGACCTCCACTTGCCTCCCCTAGAACAGTTTGAAACTAATAAACTATAATTTTTATCCTCCCTTGTAATCCTAATTAATCCTATGCTCTAAACATGGATCCTTGTCTATCTAACAAAAGACATCTGAGGATATTCAAAAGCTGTTAGATATTGAAATGGATGAATAATGGTTGGATGGGATTTTATCCCTTTGGAACTTTTTTAAAATAAGCATATCGGCCTTGCATATAAGGATTTAAAAAAAAAAAAAAAGCCAAAAATCTATTTGGCCTGTTAAATGTGCACTGACACCATCCAAATATATCTAGGCCATCCCTGCCATAATTAATTATCCCTACCTTCTGTCAAAGCTCCCAAATCGCTATGACAAGAGACAATATTCATCAGCTAACAGCAAATTCAGAATTGCCTCCCAAGTAGATTCCCACAAAAGCCAAACCAACAGGTTCCTAGATAGGAAAGGAAAGCCATTAAGTGTCTTTTAGGATTTCTGCCTAAATGTGATCAAGACCAATTTAAGCAGAATGACTGTCCCTTAGGACCTGTTAGAGGGAATTTCCCAAGCTTGTCTGGTAAGGTGACCAGATGGCTGGACACTAGTTCAGGGAAGTGACTCCCCGGAGGAAAAGAATGGGTTACACTAATTGATGTCAGCTTTAAGAGGGTAGAACTCATGCTCACCAATGTTCCTGACCACAGTCCTTTATATGTCACCCACAGTCATTTCTTCTTCTTCAAGTGAATTATACCAATATACAGTGCTTCTTGCTGCAGGTGCCACTCTTTGAGAAATGCAGTTAATGGTTCTCAGAAAATTCAAGCAAGAGGCATTTCTTATCTCTTATTTATCTGGGAATGCTCACTGGAAGAATGTGTGACTCTTTTGTCCTTGCATAAAAAATCCTCTAGATTTCTTACTGCCCTGAGATAGGTGGTTGACAGGCCCATAAACCAACATGTACTGAAACCATGATTTACATATTTTAATAGGGACAGTGCATCATTTGATTTCACAACCCACAGAGTTAACTAACTTAGAGCATGGTCTCAATTCCAACTTGGGGGTTTATGCACAATGACTTACCGAGTGATGAGCCACCCTGACCTCTCTGAATGCAACAATCTGTGCACAATGCTAGCAGCATACCTGAGCCTTCTGCATACCTCTTCTTAACTATGAGTAACCTGGGCCAGAGTGGCAAGGAGAAATAAGAATTTATATGGATGTTCGTCCAAACCTGCCCTTTGATGGCACCTATACAACTAATGTGAGCTGAAAGCCAGATTTGCTTTTGTTCTAATGGTTTGACCAATCATCATGGTCCCAGTTCACAAGGCTCCACATTTAACAACATTGAGACTTGCCTTTTGTCTTCATAGCAGTGTGGTTCTCTAACATCAGCAGAGGTATCCCGTGTCCCTTTGCTGGTAAGGTACCTGCTTCCATGATCAAATCAGAGGCAAAGGTGAGCTTTTCATTCTAAGTCTGTATTAGTCAGTGCTTTCCAGAGAAACAGAAACAATAGGGTGTGGGTGTGTGTGTGTGTGTGTGTGTGTGTGTGTGTAATTATAAAGAACTGCTTTACATGATTATGGAGGCTGGGAAGTCCTACAATCTATAGTCTGAATACTGGGGGCCCAGGCAATCCAGTGATATAGTTCTGAAAACCACAGAGTTAATCATTTAAACCCTAGTCAAGGGTAGAAGACCAATGTCTGAGCTTAAGCAATCCGAGAGAATGAATTCCTCCTTCCTCCACCTTTTTGTTTCATTCGGGCCATCAACAGATTAGACAATGCCCACACACACTGGGGAGGGTAATCTGCTTTACCCACTCCACTAATTCAAATGCCAATCTCATCTAAAACCATCACAGACACACATAGAAATTATGTTTAATGTAGGCACTCCATGACCCAGTCAAGTTGACACATAAAATTAACCATTACAAAGCCCCATCCCAAAAGCTTACTTTCCAATCTAACCAGGCTCCCAACAAATGAAATGTTCATGAGCTCCCTTGCTACGACCAGTGAGCAAAGAGACTACCTCCTTAGAACTGTACATAGAGGCCCCAACAAAAAGCTGCTATCACCTATTGTCCAGATCAACGTTTTAATTTCAACCTCTACTGAAAGAATTCCCAAAACCCCAAATTTCCCACAAGATCTACACCTACAGTCCTCCTCAGGGTTTGACCACCAGTTTTTCCTAAATATCCCAGAGGTACCCCACCACACTCATCCTTCCCCAACTCAAAATCCCAAGTTACTCGCCCACGGGAGCAGCAGTCAGACCTGAAGTACTAACACTGAAACTGCCAAAATTGAAAAGGTTCGAGGCCTTCAGGAAAAGGGACTCCAAGTAGGAAAATATGGGTATCTGCCCAATTGCTGACCTCATGAATACAACCAGTACCACATCCCTAAAAATATTCAAAAGGTAGCCACCAGCATCACCCTCAGTCTCTGCGACAGACCCACAGCAGCTCATTTGCTCACAACCCTAATCCATTACTCTCTGCCCTAGGCCAGTGAATCTTCTCCTGCTTGGTAATCAGCACATATTATTTGCTTCACTCCTTTCATTTTTTGGTACATTGTATTCTCCCCTCTAGATTATCCTTCTCCCCTCCCCCACAACCCACCCTTCACTTCAATTTTCACCTTGATTACATTTCTGACTATTGCTCTAACAACAAATACTCCTTTAGCCTGTCTGATGTCTGTAATAAACAACCTGCTTGTTTCTTCAAGGAGATGGATCAGGTGGCTCATGGGCAATTCACAGTAATGAAATTCCATTTTCAACTGAGTTTGCTTACCCATACATTCCCAATCTTGAGAGAAGAGCTAAGACCCAGTTATCACCCTAAACTTCAACAATATTTTTGTGAATAATCAGCTTTTCTTTGGGAAATAGTTTAAAATATAAAATTAATGCTGAGAAGACTTTTTGATACTATTTCTATAATTGACCCATGAGAAAATTTCTCTAATAATTCCCAAAACAAGAGTAGGATTGCCCCATCCTCTTTTCTTTACTCAGTCAACATATCTAAACTTGTACTCAACTTCCTATCCCCAAACATACCACTCCTTTCCTATTCTCTCTCAATAAATTGCAGTATCATTTTTCAAATTGCCTAAATAGACTTTTGAATCCTTCTACTGTCTTCCTTCTCTCATTCCCCAAAACCTAATTCGCCATATTTTATCAATTCTATCTCTTACATCTCCCCCAAATGTATCCACTTTCCTCATCTTAGGCACCATCATCTCTTTCCTAGATAATTACAGAACCTCCTGACCCGATTCTGTTTTCCATTTCCATCCCTGCTCCCACACTTCACTTATCATTATATAATTATGGTATATATTTCTAAAACACAAATTTGTCACTCCTCTATTCAAAATAGTTCCACAGCTCCCTATTATGCTTAGAATAAATGTCATACTCCTTAGCAGGACATACAAACTGGTAATGATCTGGGCTTTACTTTTCTTTCCATCTTCATTTCTCCAAACTCTTTTCCTCCTACTGTACAACATCCTCTGAGTGAGTCACACTCTCATACCCTAGAGACTTTGCACCTGCTGTTTCTACTTCCTGAATTATTCTTCCTGCCCTACTATCTCTTCACCTGCCCAACCCTGTTCATTATTCAAACATCAGCATAACCCCTACCTTTTCCTAGAAGTCTCCCCAGAACTGTATGCATGTACCTCCAACCTGGCTGTTCCTCCTGTGTGTTCCTACTGCACCACGGGCTTAAATGCTATTGTAGCTGTAAGTGCTACAATAGTATATTATAATTGTCCATAAAATAAACAATTAATTGTAATTTTAATTACCTCTCTCCCCTCATGAGTTAAGGACAATTTCTTACTTACTGCTTCATCCTCAGCACCTGAAAGAGTATCTACAACAAATAAGTGCTCCATAAAAACAAGTTAATGAATAAATGGATGTTGACATTTTCCTCCTAGGGAATACCCATAAATGATCATTTTAATCTGCTTTCACCTATGTATGAGAACTTGGACAGATTGGGTGGTTTTCTCCAAGCACATTTCACTGCAGGTAGACTAACTAGTATGTTTACTCCTGAGAAACATCATCAGTATTTCCTCTTCCTGTTCACAGAAGACACATACTTCTTTAGGGTAAGTCTAAGTTCAAGGTAGAGGCAAAACCTAAGCTTGATGTTCTAAAGTATGTTGTCAGTTGCATAATCCTGGTAGAATGCTGAATAGATTATACTTTTGCATTTTTCCCAGTTATTCACAAATCAGAAAAAAAGACTGTACATTATTCCCTTCCCTACTTTACAATGTATCCAGCCTGAAGAAATTAAGGAGAGCACCAATTCAGGAAACAATCTGGTTTTACTATGAAATATTTTCACTAAACTGCCCTACTTTACGTGATAAGCTACTTAATGATACAACTCGGGAATATGTCTCCTAAAATACCGCAGAATATAACATTGCTCCAAATTTTTTGACAGTACCTGAGTACAATACATCAGCAATTCATTCCTCAGCTCTGAAAGGTTGAAGATCAGTAGCTAAATTATGCAAGTGCTTATCAAGTAATTATGTTATTAAAATGACATACATCAGTCAGTGCATATCTTGCCTTTGTCTGTGGATTCTTTGTATTCTACATTTTACTAGTCAAAACACTATTTTCAGCATCCTTCTCAGGAATTAAGAAAGCTATATTTAAATAATGTTAATAAAAGTGACATAAATCTGCACGAAGGAATTAGAAAGTCTAAGGCTATACCCCTTGCACTTAGCAGGCAAAAATAGACAGTGGTAGCTTGAACTTGGAATTGTAAGGCCTTTGTTACAGAGCCACAATCTTTATACTTTCTAAATCATTTTTTCCGTTATCAATGGAACTTTTTAAACTCTTGCTGTTCATAATGATGGTAAAGTTTGCCAAGAACCAAAAGAATCACAAAAGTAAAAATTACATTTAGCCATAAAGGCTAATATGATTTTCATTATTAATTAGATTTGTGGAAGGGTATTTTTATACTACAAGTTTAATTCAGAAATATTTAAAATTCTTATTTTTACCAGAATTTGAGTTTAGGGAGGTTTCAAGTATGTTTGTAAAAAGCCAAGATGACTCAGGAAATTATTTCCAGTAAGTCATTTACTTAGATTTCTTGATTGTGGTAATAACTTGCAAATTAGATTTATGCAAATTTAGTATGTGCATGTGGATATAATACTGACTCAGAAATCTATCCTTCAGGGAAGAGGACCTTGCCCAAATTCACAAAGCCATTTAGTGACCACTCAGAACTGTTAATGTCTATTAACAGCTATGTCTATTTAAAAACAATGCTGTTTGCATCAGAAATGCAAGCAACATGTTATCATGCAAAAGAAACAAAATGATGCACACTGTATAAGATATTTTGTTAGTTCAAAAAAAGAAGAAAAAGAAGAAGAGGCTCACCATGCTTCAAAAGAATTTCAAAGATGATCTATCAGCCTATGGATAGAATTATTGCCAGGAAAGATGAGGATCACAGATGAAAGAACATTCAATTTGTCCAGGAGGAAGTCATTAGAACTTCTTTAGTAAGTACAATTTCAGTATAGAGGATGGCGAGAAAGCAGTTGGGTAAAGGTCAAGAAGAAAGTCGGAGGTGAGGAAGTGATTCAAACATCTGATGGGTTTGGAATAGGTTGAAGGAAAGGTTTTTAGTTGAAGAATGAAGAAAAGCTAATGGATTTGGGGGGAGGGGGGTTTAATAAGAGTAAAAGAATATTAAGGTTAAAAGAAATAAGAGAGTTTAGAAGAAAGTTAAGGATAAAAAATCCTACAGGGAGAACTTTATTCAGCCCAGATTTCTAGACGAGAAAAAAAAAGCAGGGATGGGGGGGGGGGGTAACGAAGGGCAGTATGAAGACACAAACAAGAGGAAAGATAGGGAAGAAATAAGACAGAAAAAGATGACAGCATGAAAGAATAAAGAAAAACAGATAAGAAGGATGAAGAGAGACCATTCTGGGAGAACTTGGAAAATAATGTTTTAAATGAGTACCAAGAAAAAATTTAAGAATAAAAACTATAAAGTTTCAAGAGAGCATTGGAACAAGCAGTAAAAGCTGTTGGGCTAAGATCACACACACACACACACACACACACACACACAAATAGGGATATGCTATTGTACAAGATTACAACAAAAGTTCTAAGAACAAAGAGCAAATTTTTTTGAAAGTGTTTGCCCAGAACATGGATCCCTCTCACATAGGCTAAAGCAAAACTGAAACAGGAGGATGCAATAATAACAGTCCAAAGTTAGGAGTGGGTAAAGCAAACATAAAGACAAAAGAACAAGGGCATTTAGGCAAGAAAAGTGTAGCTCTTTTTGTGGGGAACAGAGGTAAGAGATCAAGGGAATGGAAGGTGCATTCTGAGCAGAGAAAAGTTAGGATTTAATTTCTTGAAACACACAGTATTGAGTTCAACTTCCCCAGGGTAAAATAATTTCAAAAGAGGGAATTTAACCATAACCTTATGAGACTTTTCTTTCCTATAAGTTAAAATACCCTGATTAAATAAATAAATAAATAAATAAATAAATAAATAAATAAATATTTAAAATATAGAGAGGCAAACCAAGAAACAGACTCTCACCTGTAGAGAACAAACTGATGGTTACCAGGAAGGGGCTTACGGAGTGCACTTGTGATGAGTACCAGGTGTTTTATGGAAGTGCTCAATCACTATATTGTTACCTAACCTAATGTTACAGTGTATGTTAACTAACTGGGATTTAAATTTTTAAAAAAATTTAATTAAAAAATAAAATAGCCGGAAACATAGGACACAGTTGGCCAATATTCCCGTGTACTACTTTTCGTGATGATGTGTAATTTCTACCATATACCTCCAGCATGGGCAAAGTTGACATGCAATTTTCTTCCCCACTGCCTTAAGGATCTACTAACCTTTCTGGCTTTAAACCTGATTCAAATTTAAGACTACCTTCAAGGAATTTCAAAATGTCCCACAATTCAATATCTGAAGGCAAAGTGATAAAGAAATGTCTTGGAGCTCTTCCTGTTATAACACTCAGACAGCCCAGTCTAGTTTCATCAGAAACTTTTCACAGTCTATCACTTCCTTTTGTCATTTTGAGAGAATGCTGACATCAACTTAAAAAATAATTAATCACAGTAATAGAATTTCACATGTGGAGAGGTAAAAAGAATATAACCTTTGCAGAGATTGAATTCAACTCCCACCTCTATGAGCTGGGCAACTTTCCTGTCCTCTCTGACCTTCAGTTTCATCATCTATAAATTTGGGATAATAATATTTACCACCAACGTTGTTGTAAATGAGATAATGTACAAAGCATAGTATAATAATACTTGAAACATAGTAGTTACTCATAAATGACAATTACCCTGTTACTCACATTTCTGGCATGAGAATCTCACCCAGCAGCAGGTCTCGCTCTGTGTCACTCCATGAAACTATTGATATTTTCTGAAGTCAACATAATATATTAGAGTCTTTTACAGAAACATATATGGCTTGCTCCTTGGAATACACTGCACCTTTCAAAGTTTATTACTTATTTATTTAGCACACGCAGGCATGTGTGTGAATGGGGCTGGGGGTGGTGGCTTGTGACAGAGCAAGAGAATCTTTTTTTTTTTTAATAAATAAACTTTATTTTCCTTTTTAAAAGATTTTATTTATTTATTTGACAGAGAGAGAGAGATCACAATTAGTCAAAGGCAGGCGGGCGGGGGGGGGGGGGTTAGCAGGCTTCCCGCTGAGCGGGGACCCTAATGCAGGGCTGGATGCAGGGCTCAATCCCAGGACCCTGAGATCATGACCTGGGCCAAAGGCAGACGCTTAACCATCTGAGCCACCCAGGAGCCCCAGAGGGAGAGGATCTTAAGCAGATTCCATGCTTCGCACAGAGCCCAACATGGGGCTCAATCTCACAAGCCTGAGATCACAACCTGAGCCAAAATCAGGAGTCAAATCCTTAGTTAAATCCACTTTAACTAAGCCACCCAGACACTTTAACTAAGTTTATATTATTAAACTAAATATTAAGTTTAATATTAATATTACTGATATCATAAAATAGGTCTCCTTTATGTTAAATTTAAGCTATTCAATTCATTTCTTTCCACATGTTCTCACCATACTTTTATAATAATTAACTATAAGATTGCATTATTGTATTTCCATATGTTAGGCCTTCAGTGTATTAAAAACAATTAAATATTGAATATATTGGACCACCTATCCAGTCATCTGGTGAGTATAATTTAATGCAGTATTTGCAAAATATATTACATGTATATTAGTATACACATATATACGTATGGTATATGCTATGTACATATAATATACATAATATTTTAACCACTTTCTCACATATTATTAGTATGCTGAAATGTCATTTAAGCATTTTTACTTTAGGCTTCAAACAATTTTTGTGTTTAGGGGGAAAAAACGCATTTTCAGAAGTGCAGACATTTTATTTCTGGCTTTGTTCACTTTTATAATGTAACAACATCTAGAATGAAGCAGCATGTTAAATGTCCTATCACTGAAGGCTTCAAGGGGATGAATAATTTAGATCCTTACCTAAGAACAAGAGGATGCTAGGCAAGTTTAAAGAAGTGAAGAAGAAGCACCAAGAAGGAGGCCAGACCCTGGACTCAGGAATCACCCAGATACATATCTCCAACTTCACAATTTCACCAAGAACCACCATTGTTCACAAAGCATTAATTGCTTTTGATAAGTAGGAATAGGCTCTCCCTCTCCCATGCTTCAGTAGCACTTGACACCTCTGTTAGCACATTTGTCACTTACGTGTGACAACTGTCTCCTAGGAGACTGTTGGAGATCCTGAAGGGCAGGAGCCACATTATTTTCTTGGAGAAGATGTTCAGTACCCTTTTGTGGAATGAATACTCAGCACCAACATGAACTGACTGCTGGGTAACCAGCAACCTCCTTCTTGCAGAATGCAGTAGGCTTTCCTCATATTCTACAACATTTGACACCATGGACTCCCTCTGAAATTACTTCCTCCCTTACATTTTGTGTCACTGCCCCATATAGGTTCTCCTCATACTTGTCTGGCCATAGATCTCATGTCCCTTTAGCTGTCTCCTCTACCATCTCCCAGTCTCTAGCTTAGAGACTTGACATTTATATCCCTCTACCCCAGGAAAGAGCTTCTGTTAGACCCTCTCAACTTCAACACTCCCCCTCTATGCTTATTAGTTTCCAATCCAAGCCTCTAGCCCTAACCTCCTCACCAAACTCTAGGATGTCTCCACTCTAAGATAGCTGCTCTCAAATTCAATACAGCCCCAAACAAAACTCATTACATTCTCTTCAAGAAAGTTTCCTTATTTTTTGACCATGACATCACAATTCTCTCCAGCATTTTTCATAAGATGTGCTATATTCCCACACTGTTGTGTAAGAAAGAGATACGTGTTCAGTTAAATGGGAGGAAAGTTGGGTTAAGTGCAATTAAAAAGGTTTCTTTTCTTTAGGACTTCTCAGAACCTTTTATATGCTAATGTGTTGGGGAGTTTCCAAAATGGGCATAGGGTATTATATACTGTTTACAAATATATTTAATTATAGGACTCTTTCCAGAAGCTCTTCTCAGGAAGGACCAGATTCAGCGAACGACTTATAACAAGATCTTATCCTTGACTATTCCTTCTCTGTATCTAAGTGGTTACCAAATTCTAATAATTCTTTTAAAATCTCTTTAGGATTGGGGCGCCTGGGTGGCTCAGTGGATTAAGCCGCTGCCTTCAGCTCAGGTCATGATCTCAGTGTCCTGGGATCGAGCCCCGCATCGGGCTCTTTGCTCAGCGGGAGCCTGCTTCCTCCTCTCTCTCTGCCTGACTCTCCGCCTACTTGTGATCTTTCTCTCTGTCAAATAAATTAATAAAATCTTAAAAAAAAAAAATAAAAAAAAAATAAAATCTCTTTAGGATGCCTTCACTTCGGGTCATGATCCCAGAGTCCTGAGATCGAGTCCTGCATCAAGCTCCTGCTTGGCAGAGAGCCTGCTTCTCCTCCCTGCTTGTGCTTGTGCTCTCTCTCTTTCTAATAAATAAATAGAATCTTGGAAAAAAAAATTTTTAAATCTCTTCTTTTCCATTCCTGCTATTCATACACTAGTTTGACTCCCCTGATTTAGGCTTCCAACATTTCACACCTGGATAACAACCTGTTAATTCCTTTTCTCCTATTATCTCATCCACCTGTCTAAACCACCTAAACCGTCATTTTCATTATCCACCTGGTTCTCTTGTTTAAAAAGAAAACAGAACAAAACCAAATACACATTCTGCTGTTCCCAGGATCAAGTCAAATTGAAAACCTGGAACATATCATCCTATTCACCAGCTTTATTCCTTCCAAGGCTCTAGGTGAGTCCTCTATCCAACCAGGCCAGTTTTGCCATGGTCAATTAAACATAGCATACTACTTCTCAACTTCTTTTATCTCCTCATTCACCCTCTCCCCACCTGAACTGGAGTGTCTTTCCCTTTTGGGCAGGCAGTTAACATGCATAAGGAGTGGCAAATATAGGAATGGAAGCTACAGGTCTCACCTCCTGTGCCCAAGGCAAATTTACAAATTAATCACAACTCTCTCTTTCAGACCTTAGTCTCTACTTCAGAATCTTTCCCGACACAGTGCTTTAGGAAGCTACTGCCCATAATCCTGTTGGGAGTTGACACAAAACAAAACAAAACAAATAATGGGCTTCCCATTTACAGAGATCATTTCATCTTACTATTCTCTCCATGAATTTAGACTTTTAATCTCTATGAACTTCAAATTCTTCACCTTTGAAATGGGAATAATTCTCATCTCAGCAGTTTGTTGTTAAGGTCAAATGAGTTTACATGCATAAAAGGTCACTGAAGAGGCACAGAGTAGATGACTAAAAGACGACCATCTCTTCTCTTCTCTTTGTCCCCTTGTTCTCTACCTGTCTAAATATTAGATATCCTTCTCCAGATCTCCTTGCCCAGATCAGCCCATGCTGACAAGCCTCTTCTCTCACTCTTTTAACCATCTGCGTTTTCATCCTGGACATTCAACCTAGTTGTGTTGTCCAATTGTGTTGACTTAACTCTCCTTAGGCCCCTAGACTCACAAGTCCTTGATCTCTCATCTTCAGTGACATGCACTTCCACAACCCTGGTCAGTTCCTGATGTAGCCCTGCCTCATACTCCAACATGGTTCACATCTGTTCTAAAAGTCTGTTCTAACCACAAACATCGGTTCTGCCTAGAAGTCCTGACATTCCAAATCTGTTTCTCACTCTCATGAACATGAATCCCTCCAATCCTCCCAATTTTTTGAGTCCATCAGCCTCCTCCTGTCTGTCTTTGCCTTCCTGCCAAGCTTGGGCCCACTGAATGGTCATTCAGGGAACCACAACCTTAGAATCCCCTCCTGCATCTTCTGCCATTCCTTCAATGCCAACCCCCACTCAGATTACCCGAGCCCTCCTTGTCTCCTAGTCCTGTGCTGTTGAGCATTGAACTCAGTGACTTGACACCTGAAGACTACATTTTTCAGAGAACCATGTACAACCACTCCCCCGATTACTACCTCTGTCCTTAAGCACTAGTCTGAGAGTGGTATAAAAAACACCAGGGAGCTATTTTAAAATGCAGGCTCCTAGGGCCCACTCCAATTATTCTGATTAAGTCAGTCTAGTATAAAGCCCAGGAATCTGTATTCTAACAAACACCTAATAAAGCAAGAGTGGGTAAACTATTTCCTATAAGCCAAATCTGGCTCACTGACCGGTTTTGTACTTTCCTTAAGTTAATAATGGTTTATTTTTAAATGATTGAAAAAATGTCAAAGAAAAAATTTTATGATATGAGAATATTCAAATTTCAGTGTTCACTGGTAAAGGTTTTGTTTTTTTTTAAAGAACTTTATTTTTTAGAGCAGCTTCACTTTCACAGCAAAACTTAAAGTACAAAAGTTTCCATATATTCCTTGTCCACATATATGCATAGCTTCCCCCATTTTCAACACCCCCTGCAAAACACATTTATTACAATGTATGAATCCACACTGACATATCATTATCACCCCAAAGTCCATAGTTTACATTAAGATTCACTCTGGATTTTGTACATTATATGGGTTTGGATAAATGTATAATAACATGTATCCATCATTTAATAACATACAGAATGTTTTCACTGCCTAATATGAATACAGTTTTATTGGAACACAGCCATATTCTTGTTTACATCTTATCTATGGTTGCTTTCATAATATAACAGCTAATCCTAGTAGCTGCAACAGAGACCACATGGCCCACAAAGTCTAAAATATTTACAATCTGGCACTTTACAGAAAACGTTTGTTGATCCTTGACTTAAAAGATCCTGTTGCAGGTCATGAACTCAGGGTCCTGGGATCGAGTCCCGCATCGGGCTCTCTGCTCAGCAGGGAGCCTGCTTCCTTCTCTCTCTCTGCCTGCCTCTCAGTGTACTTGTGATTTCTCTCTGTCAAATAAATAAATAAAATCTTTAAAAAAATAAAAATAAAAAGATCCTGTTGCAGCATCAGAGACCTCAGCTTGAGGTATCCTTAATAAGATTCACCGAAATTTGATGCTGCCTAAATTTTATACAGGTAGTAGGGGTTTTGGGTATCATTTGTTATCATATAACACTACACTACAGGTAGTGTTGTAAGTCTTCTTCCCTTTCCTCAATCCCTTCTCTACCTCCTCATTCTCAGCAGATACCTCACTTCTCACCTTATTAAGGGCACGGAGCCCATTTATAAGTTACTTATTTCACTTCCTTTTACTCCTATGTGAAACTAGAACTATTAGGAAAAAAATAAAAAATAAAAAACAAAATCCCAAAAGGCCTAGCAGTTATCTTCAGTGTCTGGGGAACCTGTGCTCAGATCCCAGCTCTGCAGTTACTTTTTTTGTGATCCCAGGAAAGGCCTTAACCTCTAGGTCTTAATCATATATAAATCTGGCTGACAAGCCCAACTCAGAGAACCGCCATCAAGGTTAAGTGAAACAATATGGACTTGGCACAGAGCAGGCCCTATGAATGAAGGAATGAAGAAAATGCTTTCTTCATTCCATCTGACACCAAAATACTAATAGGTCACATTTATTGAAAGCATACTGTGTGTCAGATATCTTATAGTCATTACCTCTTTAAATTTTGACAGGAAAAATAAATTTTAAAAGTTTTGACAGAAATACCCAGATGGGGGTTCTTGGGTGGCTCAGTTGGTTAAGCATCTGCCTTTGGCTCAGTTCCTGATCCCAAGGTCCTGAGATACAGCCCCACAAGGGACTCCCTGCTCAATGGGGAGTCTGCTTTTCCCTCTGCCCCTCCCCCTGCTCATGCACACATGTTCTCTTTCTCTCAAGTAAATAAAATCTTAAAAAAAAATTCCCAGATAGAAGCTAAACCATATTATCTACCCAAACATATTTCATTTACCCACTTTCCACTCTCAGTTCTCACCTCTGATGACTTTACTCCTGTCCACATACAGTCATACACAGAAACATGCTCCTCTCATCCCTGAGGCAAACTCATATTAAGGTGCTTCTCCCCCTTTCCTAAAACTATAAAAAAAAAAAATCCCACTCATGCCTCAACTGCTTACAACTTGGTTTCTTTTGTTTGGTTCAATCTATGAAAAACAGCTATTCCCATTTAGGAACAAATGGTTTCCAAGATTATCAATAATTATTAGCTGCCAAAAATAGATGGCATTGTGTTGATACTTATTCTGCTTTGTAGCCAATACTATTCTAATCACCAAAGATTAAACAGCCACGAAACAAAACTCTCTTTGGCTGCCATAACAACTTACTCTGGTAGCTTCCTTTGTTCTTCTGAGCACTATTTTCAGTCACCTTCTTTGGCCTCTACCCTCTTTCCTCATTCCTTTCTCTTGTCCTCTCTAATCTTCTCTTCCCTCTTCATTTTACTTTATAGGACCTTGGCTTCAACTACCAGTACTATGAAAATCTAAATTAGCTGTGTCTGGTCCTAACATTAAAATTTTCTTTAAATTTTTTATCCTTTTTCCAAACCATGGGCAAAATATTTATTCATACTTCAAACTCAAGCAAGGGCAAAAACAAAGGTCCCTTAAATTACAAGCTTTACTACAAAGCTGTGATCACCAAGACAGCATGCAGAGAGTCCAGATATGGACCCTCAAGTCTATAGTCAAATAATCTTTGAAAAAGCAGGGAAAAAAATATCCAGTGAAAAAAGATAGTCTCTTCAATAAGTGGTGCTGGGAAAATTGGACAGCTACATATAGAAGAATGAAACTCAACCATTCTCTTACACCATTCATAAAGAGAAACTCGAAATGGATGGAAGACCTCAACATAAGGCAGGAATCTATCAAAATCCTAGAGGAGAACATAGGCAGTAACCTCTTTGACATCGGACACAGCAACTTCTTTCAAGACATGTCTCCAAAGGCAGAGGAAACAAAAGCAAAAATGAACTTTTGGGGCTTCATCAAGATCAAAAGCTTCTGTACAACAAAGGAAACAGTCAACAAAACAAAGAGACAACCCACAGAATGGGAGAAGATATTTGCATATGACACTACAAATGGCTGATATCCAAGATCTATAAAGAACTCCTCAAACTCAACACACACAAAACAGATGATCACGTCAAAAAATGGGCAGAAGACATGAACAGACACTTCTCCAAAGAAGACATACAAATGGCTAACAAACACATGAAAAAATGTACATCATCATAAGCCATCAGGGAGATTCAAATCAAAACCTCATTGAGATATCACCTTACATGAGTTAGAATGGCCAAAATCAGTAAGACTGTAAACAACAAATGTTGGAGAGGATGTAGAGAAAGGGGAACGCTTTTACACTGTTGGCAGGAATGAAAGTTGGTGCAGCCACTTTGGAAAACAGTGTGGTTATTCCTTAAGAAATTAAAAATAGAGCTACCCTATGACCCTGCAATTGCAGGGTATTTACCCCAAAGATACACTATGACCCTGTAGTTGCAGGGTATTTACCCCAAAGATACAGATGTAGTGAAAAGAAGGGCCATCTGTACCTCAATGTTTGTTAATAGCAGTAATAGCCACAGTCACCAAACTGTGAAAAGAACCAAGATGCCCTTCAACAGATAAATAAATAAAGAAGATATGGTCATATATACAATGGAATATTATGCAACCATCAGAAAGGATGAATACCCAACTTTTGTATCAACATGGATGGGATTGGAGGAGATTATGCTGGGTGAAATAAGTCAAGCAGAGAAAGTCAACTATCATATGTTTCACTTACTTGTGGAGCATAAGGAATAACATGGAAGACATTATGAGAAGGAAAGGAAAAGTGAGTTGGGGTAAATCAGAGGGGGGAGACGAAGCATGAGAGACTTTGGACTCTGAGAAACAAATTAAGGGTTTGGGAAGGGAGGGATTGGGGAATGGGTGAACCTGGTGGTGGGTACTAAGGAGGGTACGTATTGCAGGGAGCACTGGGTGTGGTACATAAACAATAAATCTTAGAACACTGAAAAAATAAAATAAAAAAATTTAAGTCTTTCTCCTGAATTCTTTTCTTTGCTAAATGATGCCATCATTCCCTGAGAGTTAAACTCATAGAATCATCATTACTTTCTTTTTTTTTTTTTTAAGATTTTATTTATTTATTTGACAGACAGATCACAGGTAGACAGAGAGGCAGGCAGAGAGAGAGGAATGGAAGCAGGCTCCCTGCTGAGCAGAGAACCCAATGTGGGGCTTGATCCCAGGACCCTGAGATCATGACCTGTCCTGGGATCATGACCTGGGCCGATGGCAGAGGCTTTAACCCACTGAGCCAAACAGGTGCCCCATAGAATCATTGTTTCTTTCTTACTCTCCAATACCTTGACCCCAGCAGCTGCCTCCTGTTTATCTCTAAAAATGTTTCTCCTGTCTCCTTATCCTCAAATCTTCACTTCCCAATCCATCTTTAATCCTTACAGTTCTAATTCTTCCCCACTGCTGCAGTAAAATGGGCCCTGCTTACATCACTGATACTCTTTATGTTGCAAAACCCAACAGACTGATTTCAGGTCTCCTTTAACGCTGTTCCTTTATTAATATTTGAAACTATCATTCTCTCTCTTTTTAAAAAAAATTTTTTTTAATTTATTTTTTTATAAACATAATGTATATTTAGCCCAGGGGTACAGGTCTGTGAATTGCCAGGTTTACACACTTCATAGCACTCACCATAGCACATCCCCTCCCTGATATCCATAACCCCACCATGCTCTCCCTACCCCCCTACCCCCAGCCCCCCTCAGTTTGTTTTGTGACATTAAGAGTCTCTTATGGAGAAACTATCATTCTCTCCTTCTTAAACATTTACTCACTTGATTTCTAGTTTCCTTCATACACACCCCACCTATGTGATCTCTTATCATTAGTATTTCCCTCTGTTACACAATTTATTTACATTACACACTTGGCTAGGAGCTCCTTGAGATTAGACGTCCTATGCCTGCTAATACATCACAAGCACAAAGTAAATATCTATTAAATTAATGAGTGAATTAATTTTCTTTCTGTTAATTATATTCTTAGTGTCACCACTCTGATTGAGCCTCAGGTTGCCTCTCACCTGGCCCATTACAAGAGTTTCCTAATCAGCTTCCTCACTTTCAGTCTGCTCCAAACATTTCCAGGTATAGTTGCCAAGTACATTTTCCTATTTTAGTATATGTGCTGCTAAAGCGAGCACCCAAGTACATTTTCCTAATACAGATCTCTGGATCATGTCAGAAACCATTCAATTACTCACAAAATTAAACCAAACCTATGAACTTGGAATTCAAAGCCACCAAATTAAAAGTCCAGTGTTCCCTGCATGGTCTTCTAAGGCTATTATATAATAGTAACCCAATACCCAACATGGCCTTTCAAGTTCCTTGTGCTTTGGTTCCCAAACTCCTTCTGTTGCAATTTTTTTTTTTTATCCTTTAAGCTCTATTTTCTCCATAATACCTGTTTCTTCATAATTCCTGATCCTAGATGGCTAAATAACTTTTGATCTTCAATATTCTAATCCACATAGCATTGTAGGTACTACTTCAGTGAGCCATAAGATTTCTAGTCTGTTGTTATCATTAGTGATTGGCCTTTTGAGTGATCTACTTTGCAAACTCCCTGAGAGCAAGAGTTATGCATTCTTCATCTTATGTTCTACTTCATAATGCATTTTCAACAAACACTCAATAATTGATACTAAACTGTGTCATACATTTTAAAATACTTGCATTCAATTATTTCCTTTCTAAAAAATACTGCCCTTAATTCCCAACTTCTTCTCCATCTTCAACCCTAGCTCATCCTTCCCTTTCCCAGTGAAACTGCCTGAAAGGATTGTCATAGATGCTTCTCTTCTTTCATACCTCCCATTCTCTTCTTAGCCCACGGCAATCTAGTTTCTTGTCATCCCTCCACCCAAAACAGTCTTGCAAAATCAATCACAAACTCTATGCCCTTTTTAGTCTTTAACTTACTTCACATCTCTGTTGCAAGATGATCCCAAGTTCCTGTCTTGAGCCCAGAACTCACCTGAGCTCCTTATTTACATAACCAGTTCTGTACTAGACATCTTCAGCTGACTGTCAAACCCAGCAGGTGCTCAATAAATATTTGCTGAGTAAAGAATACCTCCCCAACAATGAATTTTGGAACACACACAAACACACAAATAAAATAAAATAAAATAAAATTAAATTAAATTAAAAAAATATCTCCCCAACTTGCTCTTACTGGTTTAGATCAGTGTTTCTTAATCTATCTTATTCTATGTCCTCTATTTAATAAATATATAAAATCTTGTGCTCCCCAGTACCAAATACATCCTGACATAGCTGCCTAACTTTCACCCAGAGGTTTTTGGGAGGCCAAAAATGATGAGTCTTCTGCATGTCTCCATCAGACATGAGACCAAGATGGTTCTATGGAGCATTAGTTTCTGATGTTTAAATTATTAAAACAGTAGAATTTGCTTAATTTTCCAAATATAAAATCATAATATTAGGTATGTTTGATAGGCTTTTAAAAATAATCTACAGCAGCCTGGAGATCCTGACAAGCCCCTTGGAGAGTCACCCTTCTTCTACTACTCATCCTCCTCCCAGATCTAGGAGCTCTCTAAGGCAGAGTACAATTCTAAAATTGTGTGACTTTAGGTTATAAACTGTTTAAATGTTGTGACCCCTAAGCATAGTGGGCACTAAAGAAATAAACACTTTAAGCAAATTATAGGAAAGTATCAAAACACAAGTAAATTATTTTAAAATTTAGTTTATATCTAGAACTTCCCCTTCCTCTTCCTCATGTTCTCTCCTCTACACTCCCTTTACACTCCTTTTTTTTTTTTTTTTAATATTTATTTATTTATTTTAGAGAGAGAGAGAAAGAGCGCAAGTGAACATGAGAAGGGTTGGTGCAGAGGGAGAAGGAGAGAGAATCTCAAGCAGACTCCACACTGAGTGTGAGCCCGATGCGGGACTCAATCTCACAACCATGAGATCATGGCCCAGCCTGAAACCAGGAGTCAGTCATTTAACCAACAGTGCCACCCAGATGCCTCCCTCCCTTCACATGCCTAACTTCAATTCCTCCCATTATTTTTTCTCATTTTCACTGTTCTGATCACAGAGTATGCTATCCCTATAAGCAGCTTGAATTTATTTTTTTCTGGAGGCCAGAAAAAAAACTTGTCCATTTTGGATCTTTTATGAGGAAATACAAATGACCATCTCATTGGCAATTCCTGGTAGTCCAAGTAGTCCAAAAACAATTGAAACTCAGCTAGTCTGGCTCTAGAACTTGTAATCCTAACCACTGTCCTGTTACTATCTAACTCACCATATAAGCCCTTGTGGGGCTCCATCCCAGGATCTTGGGATCAGAACCTGAGCCTGTTAATAGAGGTCTACTATGTGCTTAGAGGGACTTACTTCCAGATTTGGCTTCCACAGCAGAAGCTGGAGGGGAAGTCTTAACTTTCCTTGTGTTCACATCTCCATTTTATTGTATCCTACATTTGAATGGTTAGGATGCTAAACCACTCTGCTGGATGAAGTTCTCTGCTCTTCCTTCAGTTTATTAAACAAACAAACAAACAAACAAACACACGTTGAAAACAACTATGGGTTATTTTTTCATAGCACATTTTTGTTACTATAACTCTGTCTTTTCACCTCCAATGATCTAGCACACATTTAAGAGAGTTTGCTCTTCCAACAAAAGAAATCATACATTATTAAATTTGTTCTTATAACTGTCTCAGGGGAAGAAAAATATTACCATCTTTCATTTTCAGATCACTCTATAAGGAGTCTGTGAATATTAAAAGACACTTATTTTTAGCCTTCAATTCACTTTTTAAGGGCACACTCATTAGAGCTATGACAATATAGACAATTTTGGATGGCTGACAGATTGGACACCTTTTCCTAAAAGAGACACTGGCTGACAATCAAATTCAAGGCTCTAAGAACCTTGTAACATCAACTGTTTAAGCCAAAAAGTAGAATCAAAGACCTGAATAACTTAACCAAAAACTTACACAGAAAATATACTGATATGCAGGTAAATGACTCACCAAAAACTTTCTGAACCTGTGGTTCCAAAAAGTTTTGTAAAATGTTTCTCAATTTTCACTCCATACCCCAAAGTCCAAACAAATTAGATATGTTGAACCATTATAGTTGATTCATGTACTTCTCTTCAAATTTTCTAAAAGAAGTACACAGAAACTGAACTAAAAAAAGCTCTACTACCTAATCATGATTCAGTGTATCATGACCAGTCTAAACCTTTGTGATGTTAAAGCTAAGGACTTGTTTTCCACTTTTCAGTGTCTGTGGCCTCTTTCTTGTCATTAGCATTCTATTATCCTTTAGGTAAACTTGGCACTGTTTGTCTAATATGTAAATTAATAATATAGTTTCCTATTCCATGTACAAAGGAATTCATGGGATACTAGGTAAATTGTTTCTCTCTCCTTTACTGCTTTTCTCATTCTTAACTTCACCTTTCCCTCAATCCTTTCTATTTGAAGCCCCACAGAAAGGAGCATTTATAACTTTCACTATGGCATCCTGGACTCATCAGCAGGGCTGGCTACAACCAAAAGCATAATGAAATGTCTTTACCGAACAGAAAATGTGTAGTGGGATTTTTTTCAATTGCTACATAATCCTCACTACTATTACGTTTTTAGGAAGGCTTCTGGGGATGTGTTAAACACAGCATTAGGCTAAGATATGCAAGTTTAGTTTTAGGAGCTGGGGCAAAACCATATTGCTCCTGCACAATAGAGGTATAAATAATTTAAATATAGAGAAAGGGGGTCCCAAGAATAGGGAAAACATGTAGGGAAGCTGGATGGAGCCTGAGGGAAGAGGGGTCAAAGAACAAAATCTCCAGTGTTGGCAAACTAAGAAGGTACTTCACAAAAGAGAATATTCAATAGGGATATTTCAGTGGTTTGAAAAGTAAACTCCCCACCCACCCCCACCTCATCTCTCCTTCAGTAAAAATATACTATAAATTTTACTGAGTAAAACCTACTGTTCACTCACTCTTTGTGAAAGGGTACTCTATTAGAGAACCTCAATGAAAGCTGAGATCTGTGGCCATGGGTTGGCCTTGGACAAAAAGAGAAAGATGTTCTCTATGTGTAGGAGACTGAGGGACAGCTACATCTCTGTTGCTCAAGGGAGGCCCAGGATATGATGCCTGCATTTAATCTACATAGCAACATGCTTCCTGAATAACTAGAGCCAATCACTGAATCTCTCTGATTCTGTGTTTTCACCACTGTAAAATGAAAGTAATGATAACAAATTTTGGGGTGGTTTTGAGAATCATGGCTAATATGTATAAGATACACACCATATGGAATTAACCTTTTGATGATATTTTCTTTTTTTTTTTTTTGCCATTTTTATTGTAGCTGCTAAAAACTCTGACCAAGTCTATGCCTCAAAAAAACCCACAAAACAAAAACAAAAAAAATGTATGGCCTTCATATGTATGTTATTTTTCTTCCTGAGTCTTAAACTAATTTATATTTTCTCTATTCCTAATTGTTTAGCTATTATTTATACCTATGTATTACATTCCAACCTACATCAAAGCCCTATAAAAAGTGGTATGTGTGTATGTGACAGAGTTTTTCTTCCTTATGTTCCCAGTTTCCCCATACTGAATTTTAGGGCATAATGGAAGTCTGTGAATTTTCTTCCACTCCAGATACTGCTGCCGTCCTTGCAGTTTCATGGAGTTGTCTGACCAATAATTGGAATGACCTTGGCATTGATCAAAACTTGCCCTGTACTCTCTTGCCTTGTCCCCTTTGTCATAAAAAGGTGACTCTAATATAGGATTAGCAGTGGAGCATGTATGTGGAAACCTGGTCTTATCTTCTTTGCCATTATGTCATCACCATCTTAGCTGACCAGACCCAACCATCATATTCACGGCAAAATGTCTGCCCATCCATAGGGGCAAGAAAAAAAAAACAAACAAGGGACAGATAATGTTCTCATTTGACACCTGAGAGAAGCGAGGCCCAAAGATGTTAGTGATCAGCCCAGAGCTTGCATCAACACAAAACGGGAATTAAAACCAGGCCAACCATTTTCCTTCATTCTGATCACTAGAGAATGTGACCTCTTAACACATGTTGATTAGTCAAGCAATCTATAGCTTGTCAGTACATCAAAGCATGGGCAGATTTACTTGATCCTGCTGAAGATTATAAAAGAACAATTTGCAGATAATAGCATCTACTGACAGAGCTTAAGCAGGGGGCAGGATTCCTATCCTACCCTGGAAGGATCGGGCCGCATGAGCCTCATCTCCACCTTTGCATTCTATTGCCCCATGAAATCACTGAAACCTCAATACCACTAGTGTAATAAAAACGTAGCCCCTAGTTCCTAACATAAAGCCCAAGGCACTTTTAATTTTACATAAAGGAAAACAAAACTTTTAAATCAATATCAGATGCTTTTGACGCTTAACAAGTGTGTTCGTTTTTTCCTTTCCTCAGAGAACTTCTAAAGACACCACAAAGATCTGGACTTTTAAACATTCTAGGAGTCGTGTTTGTTTGTTTGTTTGCTTGGGTTTTTTGGCTTAGCAAAGGGTGCAATATTATCAGTTGCTATATCTAGAAACACAAGCCCTACAAACAAAAAATTTGGGAAGTTTCCCCTTGCCCTAGTGGTTAGGTAGAAAATATTTAGCTCTCCAGTACCCAAAAATGCCAGGTGCTTACAGGATAATGCTTGTATCTATATATTGAGGGGAAAAGGAAATAGTCATGCTCCACTAGCAATATCTTTGAAACAGTTAATCCTCGATAAACTGAGCAAGCAGGAACCTTAGCTGATTTTCAGGCCTGATTATCTATTCCTTAACATGTCTTTACACACAGGCTTTATAACTATATCAAGATAAAATATCTCTAGCTTTTACCAAAAGTATTTAATAATAACGCAAAGAGAAATTTGGCAAAATGCTTTTAAGATTGACTAGATCTGAAACAAGTAAGCAAAAGACAAAGTATTACTGCCAGGTACTAATATGGACTAGCAAAAACAACAATGACACTACTAAATAATAAACTTTTTTTAAAAGCTAAGAAAAGCAACAATTTTAACAACAAGCTTAATTTACATAAAAGGGAATGAAATCAATATTATGAGAAAAAACTGCATAAATGGTATAATTAATTATATCTCTCGAACAAAAGATCTTTATAATGTGCTTCTATCAATCTAAGATTGTAGGCAATGATTATGATGGCACCATACACATTATCTAGAACATCATGTCCATGCAGACAACACAACCATCCAACTTGTTTTCACAGGAACAAACCATACTTAGATCCATCAAGAAGGGCACCGATTAGTTTAACTCTTCTCCCTCCCACCCACTCCTCAGGTTTTAATTATCTGTTGTATAGCAACTGTTGTAAATTATGGGTAACAACAACCTGGGAACTTCAATACCAATATAAACCAATACCCCACTGCCACCTTCTTGGCAGTTTGCCATGTGTGCTATTTTAAAGTTAGGCATTAGGAGGCAGCAAATGGCTCAAAACCACAGGCAAAGATAAATATTGTAGGAAGTTGGAAAAGAAACCCAAAGCTGCAAAGGCAGAGAAAACAGACCTCATCTTAAACACAGACTTCCAGGAAGTCTCATAACAAATTTAGATTTGTTACGAGGAACAGCTAGAAGGGAAAAAGGTTTGGCTTTCGTGGACAGCGCTGTAAAACTATCTGGAATCCATTCCCCATTTCTACAGCTCTAAGAAAGGCAGATGGTCGTCTGAAGGGTTAAACAATACAAGTCTTCGTTTCATTTAATCTTGTTTTGTTTCTTGGCTCCAGAAACAAAGGTCTCATGGTTGCCTACCTGGAATTCTCAGGTCACACCTGCTTTGGGCAATGCCTATGTTAAATGCATATGCTGTTGAAGCCATCACTGAGACATTAGAACTGATTCCATCCCACATCCCTTCATTCTGACTAAGGCATTTGCATATTTAAAACATGCACCATAGTTACTTAGAAATGCCAATGCTGCATCTACATTAAAAAAAAAAAAAAAAATCCTTGTGACATGTGCTCTAATTCCAAGAACTATGTCTTCATATAACACATATCTGTCTTATTTTGGGGAAGATGAAAACAGACTTTTTACTTTCCTAAGGGAGAAAATATCTCTAAATGAAGCATTGTTATTTTAGTTAGAATGCTTGACTGAATTATAAGACATGTAGCTTAAACCACCTTAAAAACTCTTGCCTCTCTCTAGATATTTATTTTAAAAAAATAAACTCATGTAATTTACAGAAGAATTTTATTTCAAGCACAAATAGAAAAGTCTTTAGAAAATATGACTGCTAGGAATCAAAACTATAAATGTGTGAGGAAGATTGTGTGTTGTATAAAAAAAGAAAACTTAACATCTCCAAAGATAGTTCCCTACAATTTTTGCATTGTTTCTTAAACTGTTCTGCTAAGAATGCATATATTATGTGCCATACAATACTTAGCTATCAGAATATACAGGATAGAGCAGTAATGAAAAACACATTCAGTATTATGATAATAATATTGTGATAAACAGTTAAACCAAACCAAAAGTAACTGCTATCAAAAAATGCAAATGCTCCACAAAACCTCTTTTCCATCTAGGCATGCATGATGATTCCCAACTCCTCCAATAACCAAATTTCAGTTTTATTACAACTGACTATTAAAGTAATTGAAGAAAATATCACACATTACTTACTGTTTCTGAGATTTCTATGCCATCCTTCTGAATTCAAAGGGGATGAAGAAGAATTACTGCCACAAGGAAATCTAGCAGGCAAAAAGAGGAAAAATAGCAAGTATTAGTTGTCTGAAATACTAACGTCTTCAGGTTTTCTTGAGGTACTTCCCACAAGATCCCAAAGCAAAGAAGAAAAAGGAAAAGTTGGAGAAAAACATCACACACATCCCAAGCCGACTTTCTCCACAAACCCATGCAGCTCCAAACTTTAAAGTAAAGGCTCAAATTGTTGAGCATCCTGATTGAGCAAATATCCGACTTCGGTATCACTGGTTACGTACACAATTTCAGTAAGACGAATGCATCTCCAAAATTACGGTTACTTTAATGTATTATCCAGATTTTCCCCCTGTTTCTCTCTCTTTCTCCCTTTTCCATTCACATTTTTCTTCCTACAAAATGCACATAGGTCTGTTCTTCCTTGTACCCTGAGTCAGGCCTGGCTTTGAAATGCATTTCAATCTCTCAACACAGACTGCTTTCATTGCATTTAGAGTCCCACTAAGGCCCAGCTTTAAAAGCTACTGATTCTTTTTTTCTTTAGCCTTCCTCACAAAGGAAGGGTATTTTGTAAATTACCAGCTCGTTCAGATCAACAAAAGGTACTTTCATAGAAAGCCCCATTTGATTTTGCTCAAATTTGATTACAAGGATGGAGAAAAGGAAAGGAAGTCAAAAAGAAAAACCCCAGATGGCTTTTTCATTCATCTCAGTGAATGAGCTTTATCTGTGCCTTTTGAAACTGTAGCAGTGGAAAAGCATTTCTGTTGGCTTAAAAAACTTGACAAAAATTATTGGTTTGCCATTTCTCATGTAACAGCCATTGGGAACTGGATGAAAAGACTTTTTCATGGGATCGCCTGCTTGGATCAAAATAATGGAGATTAGGTATTTCATTATAAATTACAGTGGGAGATAGAGCAGGCTGTCATATTAATAGCAACCTGCTCATGGCCTTCAATGGTAGCTATTCTCCTAGACAAAGGACCAAGGGGGTTGTCTATTGAACTTGTACTTTAGGCCTGATCAATTTTCTATCATCAAGGCAAAAGGTGAGATGACTAACAAAGGAATTCACACATGAGTGACCTCATAAGCCTACAGATAAAACAGCTTAAAGAAGGAAAATACATCCTGAAATTATGGATGATAAACTATATAAAGAAGAAGAAGACGAGTCTGAGAGCAGGAAAAGGAAAGAGCAATGGTCTATAATTCTCCTCTCTCTTCTTGGCCAAATGGACACATTTAAAGCTACTTGTTTTCAGCTGCAGATAATTGCAGCATTTGGGTTGCAGTGGTCGGCTCTAAATCCTTCAGACCACTTTTTTTTTTCCTCAGCACAGCTCCAGTCATTTCGCTCTTAACAACAGCATTGTGTTCAAGACAAAGCTTCTAGCAAGAGTTACACTTAAAAATAAAAACTAAAAAGAATCACAAGCAACACAGGCTTCCAGATATTAGACTCTGCATTTGTTATTTGCTTCAGGTTTCCAGCCTCTCGCCTGCCTCTCGTACACTGAATTGGAATCTAAAGCTTTTCAAAGACTAAGCTGTACCTGAGACTAAAAGACAGAATCTTAACAAAGCAGAATGAAATGTGTGATTCCATGAAGACTTCTAGAAGAGAGTGAAGATAAAATACTAATCCAAAGAACTAGAGCAGGACAGGTGATTAATTTTCATCCAATCACAAGATATAATTTAGATTCCAAATTGAAGTTGTCCAAATCATTGTAGAAATTGCTAAAATTGTCTTCCCTGTTATATTTCCATGGAATTTTCTTCAACTTTTCTTTTAAAAAAATAATAATTGGCATTTCTGCCTTCATGTCTCAGTGTTCTTTGAATTCAGGATGGTAACAGAGAATTTATACTCCAGAGATAAAGCCCAGGTTACCAAAGGTCACTGTTACCTGGAGATGCAGATACTCTGTAAAATTCTGCATACTACATAAAACTAATGCATAGTAAAAATATATGTGAGCTCGGCGCCTGCCTGACTCAGTCTGTTAAGTGTCTGCCTTCAGCTCAGATTATGGTCTCAGGGTCCCGGGATTGAGTCCCTCATTGGGCTCTCTGCTCAGCAGGGAGTCTGCTGCTTCTTCCTCTGCCCCTTCCACTGGCTTGTGCCCTCTTTCTCTCAGATAAATAAATAAGTTAAAAAAAAATACTTGTGAGCAGGATATATTTTTAGTATGCTGAGGTTTTTTTTTTTTAAACCAAAGAGTAGTATAAGATTATTAATATAAAAGGACTTCCAACTGCCTAAAAGTTTGAGAAAATACCATAAATATCACCTGTGACAGCAGGTGTCAAAATAAGGCTAAATTTGAAAAGGCACTCTGGACAGGTGTAATGACCCCCCAAATCTTGGGTACAAGCAGTCTTAGTACACACTCACCCATGTAGTAGTGATGACATAAGGAAGGTCTTTATATGTAGTTTAATAAAACGATATAGTATAATTTGAGGCATATATACAAATGATTCTGAATTTGTATAAAATTGTCCTTTGTTTTTTTTAGAAGAACCTTGGATCCCTCAACTATTTGAACTATTCAGAGGGACCTCAAAGTTATTAATGAGGAATTAAACAACACTGGTTGAAGCCATTGTGCAGGAAAGCTCCTCTTATTAGTGGTGTAAATGTGGATGGGTTTAAGTTTCCAGAGGGTAACTGGCCAGCATTCTTCAAAAGTTTGAAAGCCCTCATAACTCTTGGCCTAGTTATTCCCCCTTTAGGAATCTTCTGAGTAGAAACCATCAAAAATGCAGATAAGGATTTTGTTTTCCACAAAGATACTTATACAGTGAGTTATATAGTAACAGGACAGTGGTTAGGATTACAAATTCTAGAGCCAGACTAGCTGAGTTTCAATTACAATTTGACCAACTTCCAATTACAACCTTATAACTTTGGTAATTAACCTCTGTATCTCTCACTTTTCTTACCTATAAAATGGGGATTTTTAAAGTGTGTTATGAGAATTAAATGAGTTAATATATATAAAAACTTAAAAAGTGACTAACACTGTTAAATACTAAATAAGTATTAGATATTGTTATTATTATTATAAATATTCAAAATTTGGAAAATTATTAACTCAACTGTAATAAATAAATACAATAGAATGCAGTATGCCAGTTTGGGATGTTTTTTAATGACATGGAAAAATAATCATACTTAGTGAAAAATTTAGTATTCAAAAATCTATATTACATGACTTCAACTATATCATATTTATGTGCATTAAGTGGCAATAGTATTTATTCCTGAATAATGTAGTTTCAAGTGATATTTATTTTTCTATAGTTTTTTAATATTTATATTTTGAATGAAAATTTTTAATTTAAAAAAAATTTTTAATTTTTAAAATATTTTTTAAAAATCCTTTTAAAAAAGATTTTATTTATTTATTTGAGAGAGAGAGAGCATAAGCAGGGGGAGGAGAAGGGGCAGAGGGTGAGGGAGAAGCAGACACCTTGCTGAAAAGGGAACCTGATGTGGGCCTCGATCCCAGGACCTGAGCCCAAGGCAGATGTTTAACCAACTGAGCTAACCAGGCACCTCCCCAAAATTCTTATTTTTATAAGAGTTAGTTTATGAAGAAATAGAACTAGGAGGGGCCCCAAAGAGCATGCAGTGTTTATCCAATAGAGATAGACCAGGACATGGGGAAAGTCAGAACCTAGTTCTTAGTTCTTAGCCCTAAGATCTGGAGATGAGATATGCTTCAATAACTGAGAACTAAGCTTGAACTCTAAAATCTGAAAAGCAAAATCCAAGTATAATATATCCACAAAATTCCCACCTAAGAAGCTGCAATTATGTGGGTTACCAAAAATGTCTGAAATAAGAGAATCCAGCAAAATGACTCAGGGATGAACTCGGGGAGATACACACATGCCAACATACACAGGATATATGTAACACAAACAACTTTGATTCAGTTAGGGACAAAAGACAAAGCCAAGGAATCAGAAACATAAGAATTTTCAACAACAGGGCCAGAGGAGTGACCTAATCAATTGCAGTGGCAGCTACATATAGAAACTGTAGGGTACAACCGAGGAAAAGACTCTTTATGGGAATGTCTAGAAAGGGGACTAAAGGCCAAGAAGTAGGCAGCTGTTGCTTTCTCTCTTCCTATCCATGGGGAGCTAGAACCTTAAGACAGAAAGAGAAGTTTATGGAAGAGCAGAACCCTGCCCCCAACCCCGCTGGGCCTTTTGACAAGCCTGATCTAGGGGGTAGGGGAGTTGGGGGAAGGGCAGAAAAATGGGGGAGCCTAGTAATTGGGCTTTTTTAGTCTTTAGTAACTAACAGTGACTGGAAGTTACCAAAATCTCCCAAGGTATTATTAAGAATCAGGAATGTGACAGAGCATAGCTGAAGGTAAAGAAAGCAGAACTGAATTACTGAGTATATGACTTACATGTGTATTGTGCCTTTACTGCAAGAAAAAGTGTCAAAGCTAAGTGCTAGAACTTTTGAAGAAACTTCAGTTAATAAGGAGCAACATTCAAGAATATGAATATGCCATATGATCCAAAAGTTCCATTTCTGGATATATATCCAAAAGAACTGAAAACAGGGACTCAAATAGATACATTCATGTTTATAGCAGCATTATTCACAATAACCAAAAGGTAGAAGAAACTCAAGGATCCATAGACAGATGAATGGATAAACAAAATGTGGTATATGTGATGGAACATTATTTAGTCTTAAAATGGAAATTCTGATACATGCTACAACATGGATGATTATTGAAGATATTATGCTAACTGAAATAGGCCAGATGCAAAAGGACAAGTACTGTATGATTCTACTTACATGAGGTACTTATAGTAGTCAAATTCAAAGAAACAGAGTAGAATGGTGGTTGCCAGAGGCTGGGGGAAAGGGGGAATTTAGAGTTATTGTTTAATAGATACAGAGTTTCAGTTTTGCAAGATTAAAAAAGAGTTTTGAAGATGGATGGTGGTCATAGTTGCACAATGAAGTGGATGTACTTAAGACCACTGAGCTTTACACTTTAAAATTATTAAAATGATGAATTTCATGTTAGACATCTTTTACAAGTTTTAAAAGAATATGAAAAAATACAATAAATAAAATTTTAAAAAGAATATGAAAATGTTGCTTCCTGAACTCCATCCAACTCTTTCATCTTATTATCATCCAATGGCAAGGAAAGGAAGAGGAAGGGAGACAGTGAGAGAAAGAGAGAGAGAGAGAAAAGGGCTGCTATGTTCAGTTAGTTGTGCAATCTGTACAGTTCACCCAGAGACCATGATGGGGAAAATGTGGGTAACTCCTGCCAGGAGTTAGGCTGACCAAATGGTAGGTCCTAGGGCTGTACTTTAATAGGGAAGGGAGGAAGGGTGCAATTTTGTGACTCATCCACCCAGAAGGAATATCTTTTATTAATCTGTGGTTGGCACTGCATGTGTCAACAGGCCATGGAAGGAAGCCAGACTGCTATGTGGACAGATTAAGAATGATAATTTAGATTGCGTGGCAGGGTTGGTTATGTGCTCTTTACCAATTAATTGGCCACCGACTCCCTGGGATAACCTTTTGCTTAGGAGTTTCATCATTGTCTTCTTCATAAGCTCTTCCCTGTCATCAAAAAAACCAGCAGTATCTCACGCACCAAAGCTTATGCTATGATATGAATAAAATAATATGTAATATATAATTTGGCTTCTTTAAATGAGGCAAGATAAATTGACTACAGGTCTAAAACACATGCTCTTCACTTTTCAGAACTATAGGGAACCCCATTCTTATACCACTTGTCTGTGGATGGTATTTAAAATTTACATTTTTAACCCTGACTTTCCACCCAAATGCCATATTTCATGTAAGCTACAGGACATTTCTAAATATACCCAGAATATCTATTTGCCCCATCCCAACAAAAAACAGCTCCCATTCCTAACTTCTCTGACTTTGTTCATGTGTGACCCTAAGTGCCCAGACCCATCATATTGGCAATATATTTGAATCCTTCCTTTTTCTTGTGCCTTACAATCAATATGGGTCCATTGATTCCTTGACATGTATATCCAGACCTTCCAGATCTTTCCCAAGGTCATATACAGTCCTGAAAATGTAATAGTTTCTTTGTGTTCTTTAATTGATCCTCTTGTCTTCTCTCTCTATGGCCTCATTTCAGGAAGAGCAGTAATTCCCTTGATTAACTCTCACTATCAACTTGTTTACTCATCTTTGTTGAAACTCTCCCTCTGTGGCTTCTTGGACTCCAGCCACTTCCCTGATTCTCCAATCCCTTCAGTTCTGTGTTCCTGACTCCACCAACTTCAGTGAGGGACTCTCCCCCATCCCCAAACAGCTCTTTGACTTGATCTTCTTCATACTACACATCCCTGGCCACCTCTCCCTCTTCAGGATCACCTATGATCTGTATGTCAATGACTCCCAAATCCACCCTCCAGCACCAATTGTAAAGCCAGCTCAACTTCAAGTTCAGTATGTAAAAGTTAACCTTACTGTCTTCCACAACTCTGCAAGGAATGAGCGAACAAGTGAGAGAGTGAGAGGATAAAGTAGGGGAGACAGAGAGAGAGAGAGATAGGGATAGAGGGAGAAAGAAAGAGAGATAAGAGAGAGAGCCCAAATATGCATTTGTCCCTTTCTAAACTCTTTAAAGATTTATTTTAGAGAAAGAAAGAGAGAGAGAGCAAGTAGGCAGAGGGGCAGAGGAAAAGAGAGAGAGAGAGAAAATCTTAAGGAGCCTACCCACTGAGCGTGGAGCATGATGTGGGACTTCTTCTCACCACCCTGAGATCATGACCTGAGCCAAAATCAAGAGCCTGACAGTCAACTGACTGAGCCACCCAAATTACCCCCCACTGTTTCTAGAATGGTAAAGTTTCTCAAGCAACAAATATCCATTCTTGTTGGTTCTTCTGTCTCAGCCTCTAATTAATCACCAAATCCTCCAAGTTACATCTTACAAATCAACCTATGGTTTCTCCTCTCCTTCTCAATTGAACGTGTATTATTCTAATTAGGATCTGAAGCAGTGATGACTTAAGCAACTACAGCAACCTCCAAACTGGGCTTCCTCCCTAATCCTCAAAATTCATCCTCTACCTGGCCATTACAATGATGTTTTTAAAGCAACAATCCACCCATGTCATTACTCTTATTAGCCCTTTCAATGGTACCCAATGCCTTAGACCCTTACAAATCAAAATGCATCACCTGGAACCTTGTTAGAAATGCAGAAACTGGGACCTTACTCCAAGTCTAATGAATCAGAACTGCAGCTTAACAAGACCTCCAGGTGATTCATATAGCCATTCAACTTTGAGAAGTACTGGTCTAAAGAACAAAGTACTATTATTATAACTTCACCCATAGGTTCTTCACAACCTTCACAAACTGTTGCTCATCTATCTTCCCAATTTCAACTTGAGACCCCTCCCCTCCACACCACCTTTTCTGCCTCAGGATCTTTGTACAAGCCATTCTTTGCCCAGAACACCTTTTCCTACATTATTTGGAAATATCTGACTCATTTCTTAAGATTTAGCCTAAATGTCACATCTTCTTAACACCTGTCAAGATCAGAAGTTTTATTTCAAGAGAATAAAAAAGAATAGGCAAAGTTAGGAAATAGTATCTCTATCATTCCTAAGTACTTTCATGAAAAATTTTTTTAATTTTATATGTACAGATGCATATTGATCATGGTCTACAATGCATATTTTTTTACTACAAATAAAAAGCAAAAAAAAAAATGCCTTCTCTAAATTTAGATGTTTTGTCAGGAAGGCCTCAGAATTTTGTCATATGTGCATACCACTTTATAAAAATGATTGGATTTTATAAAACTAAATTTCTGCATGTCTATTTTCTCATCATACCTTGAGTTACTTCAGGGTCAGAGATATAACTTTTCCACTTTTGAAAATCCAAATCCTAATATAATCAATGCTTACAGAATGAATAAATAAATTACAGGATTAATTAATTAAGTCCACTACTGTTCAGGAAAAGATAAGGAGTTTCTGGTGTTGAGGCAGGGAGTAACAGGCAGACAAGAGTCACACCTTCAGAAGGTGGTCCAGGGTTTAAGAAAAGGCTTCAGCTAAACTGACTTCAAATTTGAATCCCTGCTTTGTCCCTTACGACTGTGTCAACTTGAACAACTTACTTAAGCTCACAGTCTCAACTTTCTCCTCTGAAAAAGAGTATTTTATATATTGAATTTTCCAAGTGGTATGATAAATGAGATAATGTGCATGATGTACTTAACACATTCTCTAGAACAAAGTAAGTGCACTGTAATTCTTTATTGGTAGAAGAATTAAATATCATAGGGGCTCCTGGGTGGCTCAGTGGGTTAAGCCTCTGCCTTCGGCTAGGGTCACGATCTCAGGGTCCTGGGATCGAGCCCCACGTCGGGCTCTCTGCTCAGCAGGGAGTCTGCTTCCCTTCCTCTCTCTCTCTCTGCCTGCCTCTCTGCCTGCTTGAGGTATCTGTCTGCCAAATAAATAAATAAAATATTTTTTAAAAAAGAATTAAATATCATAATATTTGCCACAGATCTGTGACATTGTAGGCATTCACAAACACTAATGATTGTAGTTGGGCAATTTATTGGGATTTTTAATATGACAGAATAACCTACTGAAAAATAATAAAATAATCTCATTTTCCATAATAATTTTAAATAATTACATGAGTATGTGTTTATATCAATTAATATAAATATTTATATAAAAATTAATTTACAATTTTCTTATTTTAACTTGGGATTAAAAATGGGACTCCCCATTCCCCACAGGAGAGTATCTTACTTTAATTCCATTTTCTAATGCACATTTCACTTTTAATTATTATATAATCTTTAATCATATGTTTATTATTTAGCATCTGTTTCCTCAACCAGAATATAGGCTGCATGAAGAAAGAAATACTGTCTGCTTTGATTACCAAGCACCTACATTAGTATCTGACAGACAGTAGGGAGAGTAAGCACTAAAAAAGTATTTGCTGAGTAAATGGATTATCAGCTAAGCCTTTATGTCCTTCAATATGAGAGGGAGTTAATAGTCTTCTCTCGGGGAGGAGTCAAGATGGCGGAGAAGTAGCAGGCTGAGACTACTTCGGCTAGCAGGAGATCAGCTAGATAGCTTATCTAAAGATTGCAAACACCTGCAAATCCATCGGCAGATCGAAGAGAAGAAGAACAGCAATTCTAGAAACAGAAAAACAACCACTTTCTGAAAGGTAGGACGGGCGGAGACGTGAATCCAAAGCGACAGGAAGATAGACCCCGGGGGGAGGGGCTGGCTCTCGGGAAGCGGCGGAGCAACGGAGCACAAAATAAGGACTTTTAAAAGTCTGTTCCACTAAGGGACATCACTCCAGAGGCTAAACTGGGGCGAGGCCGACGCGGGGTCAGCGTGGCCTCAGGCCCTGCAGGGTCACAGAAGGATAGGGGGTGTCTGAGTGTCACAGAGCTTGCGGGTATTGGAACAGGAAAACCGGCTACAGAGACAGAGCCAACAGTAAGCTCACAGCTCGGTGTTACCTTGAACCAGCCACAGGCTCAGTGAGCTCAGAGTGCGGCCGGAGGTCAGGCAAACAAAAGTAACTGGGCGCTGTTCTCTGAAGGCGCACTGAGGAGTGGGGCGCTGGGCTCTCGACTCCTCCAGGCAGGAGACCAGGAGGCCGCCATTTGTATTCCCGTCCTCTGGAACTCTACCGAAAGTGCTCAGGGAACAAAAGCTCCTGAAAGCAAACCCGAGCGGATTACTCAGCCCAGCCCAAATTGTAGTGCAATTCCGCCTGGGGCAAAGACACTTGAGAATCACTATACCAGGCCCCTCTCGCAGAAGATCAACAAGAAATCCAGCCAAGACCAAGTTCACATACCAAGGAGTGCGGTTTCAATACCAAGGAGAGCAGCAGAATTCCAGAGGAGGAGAAAGCAAAGCACGGAACTCATGGCTTTCACCCTGTGATTTTTTTTAGTCTTGCAGTTAATTTAATTTTTTTCTTTTTCATTTTTTTTTCCCGCCTCCTGGCAAAATTTTTTTTTAACATTTACCCTTTTCTTTTTTAACGTTTTTTAACTAGTTTATCTAATATATATCTATTTCTTTTTTATATTTTTCTTTATTAGTTTTCTTTTTTTAAATTCTTTTCTTTTCTTTTTTTCTTTTTTTTCTTTCGTCCTTTTTGAACCTCTTTTTATCCCCTTTCTCCCCCCTCACGATTCGGGATCTCTTCTGATTTGGTTAAAGCATATTTTCCTGGGGTTGTTGCCACCCTTTTAGTATTTTACTTGCTCCTTCATATATTCTTATCTGGATAAAATGACAAAATGGAAAAATTCACCACAAAAAAAAGAACAAGAGGCAGTACCGAAGGCTAGGGACCTAATCAATACAGACATTGGTAATAGGTCAGATCTAGAGTTCAGAATGACAATTCTCAAGGTTCTAGCCGGGCTCGAAAAAGGCATGGAAGATATTAGAGAAACCCTCTCGAGAGATATAAAAGCCCTTTCTGGAGAAATAAAAGAACTAAAATCTAACCAAGTTGAAATAAAAAGAGCTATTAGAGGTGCAATAAAAAATGGAGGCTCTCATTGCTAGGATAAATGAGGCAGAAGAAAGAATTAGTGATATAGAAGACCAACTGACAGAGAATAAAGAAGCTGAGCAAAAGAGAGACAAACAGCTACTGGACCATGAGGAGAAAATTCGAGAGATGAGTGACACCATAAGACGAAACAACATTAGAATAATTGGGATTCCAGAAGAAGAAGAAAGAGAGGGGGATCAGAAGGTATACTGGAGAGAATTATTGGAGAGAATTTCCCCAATATGGCAAAGGGAACGAGCATCAAAATTCAGGAGGTTCAGAGAACGCCCCTCAAAATCAATAAGAATAGGCCCACACCCCGTCACCTCATAGTAAAATTTACAAGTCTCAGTGACAAAGAGAAAATCCTGAAAGCAGCCCGGGAAAAGAAGTCTGTAACATACAATGGTAAAAATATTAGATTGGCAGCGGACTTACCCACAGAGACCTGGCAGGCCAGAAAGAGCTGGCATGATATTTTCAGAGCACTAAACGAGAAAAACATGCAGCCAAGAATACTATATCCAGCTAGGCTATCATTGAAAATAGAAGGAGAGATTAAAAGCTTCCAGGACAAACAAAAACTGAAAGAATTTGCAAACACCAAACCAGCTCTACAGGAAATATTGAAAGGGGTACTCTAAGCAAAGAGAGAGCCTACAAGTGGTAGATCAGAAAGGAACAGAGACCATATACGTAACAGTCACCTTACAGGCAAGACAATGGCACTAAATTCATATCTCTCAATAATTACCCTGAATGTGAATGGGCTAAATGCCCCTGTCAAAAGACACAGGGTATCAGAATGGATAAAAAAAAAAACCCATCTATATGTTGCCTCCAAGAAACTCATTTTAAGCCCGAAGACACCTCCAGATTTAAAGTGAGGGGGTGGAAAAGAATTTACCATGCTAATAGACATCAGAAGAAAGCAGGAGTGGCAGTCCTTATATCAGATCAATTAGATTTTAAGCCAAAGACTATAATAAGAGATGAGGAAGGACACTATATCATACTCAAAGGGGCTGTCCAACAAGAAGATTTAACAATTTTAAATATCTATGCCCCCAACGTGGGAGCAGCAAACTATATAAACCAATTAATAACAAAATCAAAGAAACACATCAACAATAATACAATAATAGTAGGGGACTTTAACACTCCCCTCACTGAAATGGACAGATCATCCAAGCAAAAGATCAGCAAGGAAATAAAGGCCTTAAACGACACACTGGACCAGATGGACATCACATATATATTCAGAACATTTCATCCCAAAGCAACAGAATACACATTCTTCTCTACTGCACATGGAACATTCTCCAGAATAGAACACATCCTCGGTCCTAAATTAGGACTCAACCGGTATCAAAAGATTGGGATCATTCCCTGCATATTTTTAGACCACAATTCTCTAAAGCTAGAACTCAACCACAAAAGGAAGTTTGAAAAGAACCCAAATACATGGAGACTAAACAGCATCCTTCTAAAGAATTAATGGGTCAACCGGGAAATTAAAGAAGAATTGAAAAAAATCATGGAAACAAATGATAATGAAAATACAATGGTTCAAAATCTGTGGGATACAACAAAGGCAGTTCCGAGAAGAAAATATATAGCGGTACAAGCCTTTCTCAAGAAACAAGAAAGGTCTCAGGTACATAACCTAACCCTACACCTAAAGGAGCTGGAGAAAGAACAAGAAAGAAATCCTAAGACCAGCAGGAGAAGATAAATCATAAAGATCAGAGCAGAAATCAATGAAATAGAAACCAAAACAATAGAACAAATCAACGAAACTAGGAGCTGGTTCTTTGAAAGAATTTAAAAAATTGATAAACCCCTGGCCCGACTTATCAAAAAGAAAAAAGAAAGGACCCAAATAAATAAAATCATGAATGAAAGAGGAGAGATCACAACTAACACCAAAGAAATACAAACTATTATAAGAACATACTATGAGCAACTCTACGCCAACAAATTTGACAATCTGGAAGAAATGGATGCATTCCTAGAAACATATAAACTACCACAACTGAACCAGGAAGAAATAGAAAGCCTGAACAGACCCATAACCAGTAAGGAGATTGAAACAGTCATTAAAAATCTCCAAACAAACAAAAGCCCAGGGCCAGACAGCTCCCGGGGGAATTCTACCAAACATTTAACGAAGAACTAATTCCTATTCTCCTGAAACTGTTCCAAAAAATAGAAATGGAAGGAAAACTTCCAAACTCATTTTATGAGGCCAGCATCACCTTGATCCCAAAACCAGACAAGGATCCCATCAAAAAAGAGAGCTATAGACCAATATCCTTGATGAACACAGATGCGAAAATACTCAACAAAATACTAGCCAATAGGATTCACAGTACATTAAAAGGATTATTCACCACGACCAAGTGGGATTTATTCCAGGGCTGCAAGGTTGGTTCAACATCCACAAATCAGTCAATGTGGTACAACACATCAATAAAAGAAAGAACAAGAACCATATGATACTCTCAATAGATGCTGAAATAGCATTTGACAAAATACAGCATCCCTTTCTTATCAAAACTCTTCAAAGTGTAGGGATAGAGGGCACATACCTCAATATCATCAAAGCCATCTATGAAAAACCCACCACAAATATCATTCTCAATGGAGAAAAACTGAAAGCTTTTCCGCTAAGGTCAGGAACACGGCAGGGATGTCCATTATCACCACTGCTATTCAGCATAGTACTAGAGGTCCTAGCCTCAGCAATCAGACAACAAAAGGAAATTAAAGGCATCCAAATCGGCAAAGAAGAAGTCAAATTATCACTCTTCGCAAATGATATGATACTATATGTAGAAAACCCAAAAGACTCCACTCCAAAACTGCTAGAACTTATATAGGAATTCAGTAATGTGTCAGGATATAAAATCAATGCACAGAAATCAGTTGCATTTCTCTACACCAACAGCAAGACAGAAGAAAGAGAAATTAAGGAATCAATCCCATTTACAATTGCACCCAAAACCACAAGATACCTAGGAATAAACCTAACCAAAGAAGGAAAGAATCTATACTCAGAAAACTATAAAGTACTCATGAAAGAAATTGAGGAAGACACAAAGAAATGGAAAAAGGTTCCATGCTCCTGGATTGGAAGAATAAATATTGTGAAAATGTCTATGCTACCTAAAGCAATCTACACATTTAATGCAATTCCTATCAAAGTACCATCCATCTTTTTTAAAGAAATGGAACAAATAATTCTAATATTTATATGGAACCAGAAAAGACCTCGAATAGCCAAAGGGATATTGAAAAAGAAAGCCAAAGTTGGTGGCATCACAATTCCGGACTTCAAGCTCTATTACAAAGCTGTCATCATCAAGACAGCATGGTACTGGCACAAAAACAGACACATAGATCAATGGAACAGAATAGAGAGCCCAGAAATAGACCCTCAACTCTATGGTCAACTAATCTTCGACAAAGCAGGAAAGAATGTCCAATGGAAAAAAGACAGCTTCTTAAATGGTGCTGGGAAAATTGGACAGCCACATGCAGAAAAATGAAATTGGACCATTTCCTTACACCACACACGAAAATAGACTCAAAATGGATGAAGGACCTCAATGTGCAAAAGGAATCCATCAAAATCCTTGAGGAGAACACAGGCAGCAACCTCTTCAGCCGCAGCAACATCTTCCTAGGAACATCGCCAAAGGCAAGGGAAGCAAGGGCAAAAATGAACTATTGGGATTTCATCAAGATCAAAAGCTTTTGCACAGCAAAGGAAACAGTTAACAAAATCAAAAGACAACTGACAGAATGGGAGAAGATATTTGCAAACGACATATCAGATAAAGAACTAGTGTCCAGAATCTATAAAGAACTTAGCAAACTCAACACCCAAAGAACAAATAATCCAATCAAGAAATGGGCAGAGCACATAAACAGACATTTCTGCAAAGAAGGCATCCAGATGGCCAACAGACACATGAAAAAGTGCTCCATATCACTCGGCATCAGGGAAATAAAAATCAAAACCACAATGACATATCACCTCACACCAGTCAGAATGGCTAAAATCAACAAGTCAGGAAATGACAGATGCTGGCGAGGATGTGGAGAAAGGGGAACCCTCCTACACTGTTGGTGGGAATGCAAGCTGGTGCAACCACTCTGGAAAACAGCATGGAGGTTCCTCAAAATGTTGAAAATAGAACTGCCCTATGACCCAGCAATTGCACTTCTGGGTATTTACCCTAAAGATACAAACATAGTGATCCAAAGGGGCACGTGCACCCAAATGTTTATAGCAGCAATGTCCACAATAGCCAAACTATGGAAAGAACCTAGATGTCCATCAACGGATGAATGGATCAAGAAGATGTGGTATATATACACAATGGAATACTATGCAGCCATCAAAAGAAATGAAATCTTGCCATTTGCGACAACATGGATGGAACTAGAGTGTATCATGCTTAGCGAAATAAGTCAAGCGGAGAAAGACAACTATCATATGATCTCCCTGATATGAGGAAGTGGTGATGCAACATGGGGGCTTAAGTGGGTAGAAGAAGAATCAATGAAACAAGATGGGATTGGGAGGGAGACAAACCATAAGTGACTCTTAATCTCACAAAACAAACTGAGGGTTGCTGGGGGAAGGGGGGTTGGGAGAAGGGGGTGGGATTATGGACATTGGGGAGGGTATGTGTTTTGGTGAGTGCTGTGAAGTATGTAAACCTGGTGATTCACAGACCTGTACCCCTGGGGATAAAAATATATGTTTATAAAAAATAAAAATTAAAAAAAAAAAAAAGAGTCTTCTCTCGTGAAAAAGGAAAAGAGACAGATGAGACTGCCCACCCCCAAGCCAGCCCTAAAGAGGCCTTTGCTTTAAAAATCCTAGGCCTATAGATACCATGTCAGTGTTTCAGCAGGGAAAATACAAAGGCAGTGGAATTCCATGGTTGAGGAGGAAAAGTGGCCTCATTCCCGTAAGGTCTGATTCCCTAAATTGAGAGTAGAGACGGAGTTTTAAATTCTAAGAATGGCTATCATGAACCTAATCCACCTGAGGTGGTAGGACTTTGGAATGTGACAGCCACAGAATTTACTAAAGGCAATGCTTTCTGTACAGAGGAGTTCATTCACAAAAATTAACCATTGTTTCCCATGAGGCTTCCTTTTCAGAAAAGGAAAGTTTTGTTTCACATTTAATTTAATGCCACACAGAGAAGATAGACAAAATGAAATGTCTTAAGAAAAAAGGCTCAGGGGAGTCCAAGTGGCTCAGTTAGTTAAGGCTCTGCTGCCTTCGGCTCTGGTAATGATCTTAGAGTCCTGAGATCAAGCCCTTAGTTAGGGTCTTTGCTCAGCGGGGAGTCTGCTTCTTCCTCTCCTTCAGCCTGCCCCTCCACCTGCTTGCATGCACTCTTTCTTTCTCTCAAATAAATAATTAAAATCTTAAAAAAAAAAAAGAAAAGAAAAGAAAAGAAAAGAGGCCCAAACTATTTAAACTAGGAACCAGTAAAGGAAGTAGAGACATTTAACTTGTTCTAGAGGAATTTCCAGAGGACTCTACAAATATAGAGCTGTAGCTACATAGACATAGACTGTAAGGAAGGTATGGAGGTAAATGTGGAGCTAGATGCTGATATAGATACAGGTGTAGATGCAGATGCACACATTCTCTGATGGAAAAGGGCAACAGATTTGGCTTATTTACCTCCTTAAGTCAAAATGAAATTGATGAATAAAGCTACAGAGAAAATGTTCATAGCAACATATAAAAAAAAACTTTCTAATATTAAAATGGTCCAGAAATTGAATAAAGTCATTTAGGGGATGATCCCTAATACTTAAGACAGAAACTGAACTACTGTGTGGGTTGAAGGTTATAAAGAGAACATGAGCATTTTTTCAGTTTATCTAGATGTCTGTCAAGAAATGTAAAGGGCCTACATGTAAGAAAAGTTAGCCTGCCACAGTTTCATGATGGCTATTAAATAAGAAATGCCTTTTTAAGTTCTTTTATCTCTGTGGTAAGGGTCTCACTGATGTTTCTATTCTTTTCTCAAGCCCAGTGAGTATGCTTCAGATTGTTGCTTTAAATTCTCTGTCAGTCATGCTACTTTCATCTGTTTCACTAAAATCTCTGGCTGTATGGAAGTGCTGAATCACTATATTGTATACCTGAAACTAATGTTACACTGTATGTTAATTAACTGGACTGTAAATAAAAACTTAAAAAGAAAAAAAAAAAGTGCCTGGGTGGCTCAGTTGGTTAACAACTGCCTTTGGTTCAGTCATGATCCCAAGGTCCTGGGATTGTGCTCTGAGCTCAGCGGACAGTTTGCTTCTCCCTATGCCTGCTGCTCCCCCTGCTTGTGCTCTCTTTCTTTCTGTGAAATAAATTTTTAAAATCTTAAAAAAAACTTTAAAATGCATATTAATATGGAGATCCCTTAAAAAATTAAAAATAGAAATATCATAAGGTCCAGGAATTCCATTACTGAGTATTACCCAAGGAAAACAAAAACACTGATTTGAAAATATATATGCACTCTTAGTTTATTGCAGCATTATTTACAATAGCCAAGATATAGAAGTAGTTTAAGTGTTTACTTTATAGATGAATGGATAAAGATGTGGAATGGACTACTACTTAGCTATAAAAAGAAGTGAGGGGGTGCCTGGGTGGCTTAGTGGGTTAAGCCTCTGCCTTCGGCTCAGGTCATGATCCCAGGGTCCTGGGATCGAGCCCTGCATCGGGCTCTCTGCTCAGCGGGGAGCCTGCTTCCCTTCCTCTTTCTCTGCCTTCCTCTCTCTCTGCCTGCCTCTCAGCCTACTTGTGATCTCTCTCTGTCAAATAAATAAATAAAATTAAAAAAAAAAAAAAAAGAAAGAAGAAGAAGTGAGATCTCACCATCTGTAACAACATGAACGGACCTAGAGAGCATTATGCTAAGTGAAATGTCAGACCAAGAAATAAAAATGCCATATTATTTCACTATTATGTGTAATCTAAAAAACAAAACAAATGAACAAACAAATCAACAAACCAAAACAGAAGCAAGGCTCATAAACACAGACAACAAACTGGTGGCTACCTGAGAGGAGAAGAAATGGGGGTGGGTGAAATAGGTGAAGAGTATTAAAAAGTACAAACTTGTTAAATAAATAAGTCATAAGGATGAAAAATACAGCATTGGGAATCTAGTCAGTAAGATTATAACATGTATGGTGACAGATGGTTAACTACACTTATGTATACTTGGGGAACATAGTGTAATGTGTAGAACTGTCAAATCACTATGCTGTACACTTGAAATGAATATAACATCTATGTCAACTGTACTTCAATAAAGAAATTTTTAATAAAAATGCCTACTAATGGTAGTAACACAGAAAAATAAGCAAACTCACAGATTCTCTGAAGTTCTGCTCAACTTCAGTTCTTAAGCAAACTTATTTAATGTTGTATATCTTGAACACATTTAAATATTAACTAAGATGTTGGAAAAATATAAACTTCCATTATTGGTACTCCACTAATAACTAATTGGAGTAATTTCAATATTTGTGTTATATATTTTTAAAAGGATCCTGTTGGGGAGATAATATAAATACAATTGAAATGGTTGCATTCAATCTACCAGAGAATAAAATTTCAACAATCAAAGAAACATTAAATCATAAATATTTGCTATGCTAATTAAAATCATATTACCAATCATTAAAGTAGGTCCTATAGGATTTCTACTTGATAGTGTTTTTTCAGTCTAGTTTGGGATGCTTTATGAATTTCAAAGTAATAAAACCCATTTCCTTGAAAATGTTATATAACTCAAACCATTTAAGTTAATTTTGCAATCAGTGTGATTTAGCAAACTGTCCCAATCAAAATTTAAAGCACTTCTATTTACATTAATGGCTATTAGTGATATCAATCAAGGCAGAGTCATTTAAGCAATGAAACAACTTTGGTATTTAAGCAAAATCAAATTGATTTGGAAACATATATGATATTATAGCTGCATATGTTAATCCTACCACCACATACCCTAGACAAAAATTATTTGCTAATAAGAATCATGACTAATGTCATGAGTTATTAATATTTATTTTATTATTTTTAAAATACTGCCATAATTCTGATCCCTTCCTGCAACACGACTTTTTGAGCTTTAACTTCCATATACATAGGTACTCTGTCTCTCATAGGCTGCTGGGGACCTAGTTCATACATCATTACCCATGCCCAGAATTGGTTCAATGGTCATTGAACTGACCTTTCTCATGCCCCTCCTCCCTTCAGTAATGCCCACCTCCCTCCTTACTCTTCTCACAGCCATATAGTAATCCTCTTAAAACTATACTGCTTAAAACCCTTCAAAGGCCTCCCACTGCCTTTAGAATAAAATCTAAATTTCCTACTAGGACGTGTCATTGCCTGCATGATTTAGTACTGGCCATCCCTACAAAATCATCTCCCAAAGCTCCTTCCTTTTCTCACTTGCCTCTTGACCCCCACTAATTTTTGTCTTCTTATAACATAAGTTTATGCTACGGTATCTGCCTACAACATTCTTCCTGCAGCTCTTCTCATATCAAACTCATTCTTATAATACCAATTTCTCTTTGATGCCCACTCCCCAAAAGGCTTTCCTGGCTATCCCAGCACCAATCCTGTCCCAGGTAACCTTGTTGTTCTTCCTCTCCATCTCAGAATCTTGTTTGTGGCCTTTATAGGGCCTGTCTCAACTTACTGTTTACCACAGTTTATTTTCTATTCTGTTTTCACTAGTTTATAAACTCCACGGGGAAGGAACCATGTTTGTCTCCTTCACTGCTATATGACAAAACTCAACAAAGTGCTGAACATTTAGTAGAATCTCAGTAAATATATATATATATATATATATATATATATATATATATCCCTATACCTATATATATCTACATATATATATTTATATATATAAATTTATATATATATATATATATATATATACATAAAATACCTACTGAGCAAATGGATGAGTGAATGAATATAACAAAACTGTAGTCATTCCTCAATTTCAAAAGTGGTTGAAAATTTGGTATATATATGTGTATATACATACATATATATATGGGAAATGTATTATATATTCATATATATGAATATATATGAAAATCCTGTATGAACTTCTATACTACAAAACTCAGTAATTAAAATATGATTTAAAGTAATGCAACCAGATTATTGCTTTTGGCAGACAATATAGCTCCTAAAAATGAGACACACCTCAAACTGAAAGCCTTTTATTAATTGCTCCTGGTCAAGTGTAAATAGAAAAACATGTCCTGCCTAGGGCTTGCCACTTACAACAGGAAAACTAGGTTAAAGAGATAGGAAGCTATAAGATGGAAAGTGCCCTTACTCTGATACACAATTGAGGTGGTACAGTCCTCACACTAAATGTTGACAATGATCTGGATGATGGTAATGGTGATGATGACAATGATAAGAGCAGCATTTGTCAAGCACTTGCTATGTGCCAGATACTCTTCTAAGTGCTTGCATATACTAACTCCTTTAATCCTTATAAAAACCTTACTGCTATCCCCACCTTACAGATGAGAAATTTCAAGACTTAAACAATTAGAGTAAGCATTTGAATTTACAAAAGGTCACACCATTAAGAAAAGTAAAAGCTGAGATTTAATCCTAGGTACTTTGATTCTAGTTGCTCACATTTATTTCTATTAAAGAAAAAACAAATATTCTGTTTGAATATACCAGTAGACCAAATACTCATAGTCACATAACCAAAACTTAAAACTGTCCCAACTTACCTGAAATGCTGACTCTGATCTGAAACAAAATCTAAGTCTCCTTTATGTCCTTAAAGCAAGACCTTACAGCTTCCTCGATAATCCGCTATATGCATTTGCATTATGCAATAAAAAGGAGTTTCTAGCAACCAATCACAAAAGAAAACAATGCACTTACTCCTTCCTGCTTCATAAACTGAACAGTAACTACTGAAAGCTCTGCTCTAACCACTTTTTGTTTGAAATCTCCCTGTTCACAGTTAACTTCTCACCCTATAAAATATTCATACCAAGTAAAGCTCTCTGAATTTTCTTTTGACATTTCTAACTATATAAAAATATTTTAAGACATTCCAAGAAGAAAGTATACCTTATATGGTGATAAGCATAAAATGATGAAACGGGACCTGCCAGGACTTTGCAACCATGGGGGATGCTCACTTTTCTTACTGGGGAAATCCATATTGGTTTGGACCCAATAACAAGGTTTTTGTTTGTTTGTTTATTTGATTGTTTGTTTGTTTTAACCAAAAGAACAAGAACAGCACACTCCTGATTGTCCCAGAAGGACAGACAACACAAAAATAAACCAAAATAAGACATCAAGTGGCCAGAAGAAGGAGAACTTGGATAAGAGCAGAAGGAAAAAAGGAAAGAGAGAAAGTGAGAAAAGGAAAGACATGCACTACCATGTGAGTCAACAAATAGAGCAGGCAGCCAACATTCAGCAAAACATTTTTAGAGAAAATGAAAGCCATCTTGGTAATACTACTGATAAAGATTTTGAATTCAAAGGAATTTGATATAAATAGGAAATACCAGGAAATAGTATTCTATTAGTTTCCTATGGCTGCTGTCAACAATTACCACAAACTTGGTGGCTTAACAATAGCAATTTATTCCCTGCAATTCTGGAAGTCAGAAGTCTGAAATCAGTATCACTGGACCGAAAACAAGGCATTGGTATGACTGTATTCCCTCCAGAGATTCTGGTGAAGAATCTATTCCTTACTTCTTCCAGCTTGTTATAGCTGCCAGCATTTCTTGACCTGTGGCCACATCACTTTGATCTTCTAAGGCCAATACTGTGAATCTTGCTCTGTTCGGTCTTCATATTACCTTCCTTCTCTGTGTGTGCAAAACTTCCTCTTTCTCCCTCTTATAGACACTGATGAAGGCCCCACATGGATAAACCTGGATAATCTCTCTATCTTGAGTTTTAACTTAATCACATCTGCAAAAGCCTTTTTCCCCAGATAAGGTAATATTTAACACCTTCTGTGTTTGGGAGCCATATTTCAGCCTACTACAAAGATGAAGTAATGAAAAGGGAATATGAAATGAATATGAGAGGGAAATGAAAGGGAATAGCTGACCCCACCCTAGACTCATGAGACACAAAAACACTGTAGAACTCATGAAAGATCAGTGGAAGTTAGTGCAAGAAAAGGAATCCCTCCAGAACCAGAAGACTAACCATACTTCATTAAGTGTTTTTCCTAGTGCTTTAAATTATGCTGGAAATTAAAGCCAGCATAATTACTATAGTGTAATGCATAAAAGTTTTGCTTAAATTAATTCTATTGTGAATTGTGTCTAATTTTATTCCATAACCTGAGTTCTGGCGATCTTGAAAAAATCTTTGCTGTCTTTACCGAATTCTAGGCTGATGTGCCAATCCAAATACATTTATGCAGGAGAAAAAAGAGAGGGCTTTTCTTTTCTACTCTAGTATATTAGAATCCCAAGGAAGTGCCCTGATAGACCCACATAAGCAAGAAGGACAGTTTCCTTTGGTTGGAGTGGGGAGGGAAAATCTTCAAAACAAAAGGGAGACTTCTACCAAAAAAAGAGAGGAAGGTGTGCAGGGCAGGTAAAAACCAGAGAAGTTCACTGCACTCAATGCCAGACCACACACAGCATGTCTCTTCTTGACCTTGCAACCTTTAGCTCAGTGTCTAGCCCAGTGGTTAAAAAAGGACTAATCAGACTGCCTGGGCTCAAATCATGGCTTTACCTCTTAACGGTGTATGGTTTGGGACAAGTAACCAACTTTTCTGTGTCTCAGTCTACTAATCTATAAAATGGTGATGCTGATAGTATCTACTTCATAGAGATGTTTTAAGCATCTAATGAGAGAAAATGCATGAAACACAAAAAGTAAGCATTCAGTTAAGTGTTTGGTGCTGTGGTGGTTATCATCTTAGATGCTAGAGATACAATGTTAAACAGAATAGCAAAGCTCCTGGCAGCCTGATGGAACTCCAATTCTAGCAGGGGAAATAGAAAAATTAGACAATTAAACAAACAAACAAAAAAACAAATAAGACTCCCTTAAGAATTTCTGACTTTAGCTATTCAAGCTTCAAATGAAGCCATTATCTCTTTTTGTACTCACTCAGCTATTGCTGAACACTTAAAAATGAGGTGAAGCTCTTTGTAGTGATGTAAAGGTTGTGTGAGATAAATTAAGTAAAAAGATGAGGCAGAACAGCATGTACTGTATAAGCCCTGATTATATTAAATACACATATACATTACATATACCATTACATCTTGGCATTTGCAACAACATGGATGGATCTAGAGGATATAATGGTAAGTGAAGTAAGTGAGAGAAAGACAAATAGCATGTGATTTCAGTCATATGAAATTTAAGAAACAAAACAATGAACAAAGAAGAAAAGAGACAAACAAAAAAAACAAGACTCTGAACCATAGAGAACCAACTGATAGTTACCAGAGGGGAGATGGGGGGGATGGATGAAACAGGTCAAGGGAATTAAGAGTACATTCATCATGATGAGCACTGTGTAATGTATAGGATTGTTGAATCACTATATTACACACCTGAAACTAATATAATACTGTATATTTACTGGAATCAGATTTTTAAAAAATTGTTCATAGAAGCCAATAATTGGCTCTTTGGCATTCACCCAAATAAGCTGAAAGCTTATAGAAGCTTTACCCATAATTACCCAAACTAGAAGGCAACAGAGATGTATTTTGGCAGGTGAGTAAATAAAGAGCAGCAAATCCAGACAATGGACTATTATTCATTGCTAAAAAAGAAACAAACAAACAAAAAAACTACCAAGCCATGAAAGGATATGGAGAAACCTTAAATGTATATTACATAGTGAAAAAGTGCAATCTGAAAATGCTACGTTGTGTTTGATTTCAAATATATGGTATTCTGGAAAAGGCAAACTATGGAGGTAGTAGAAGGATTAACGTTTGTCAGGGTAAAGAAATATCTCATATGGTTACAGTTTGTATTTCCCTAATGAGTAATAATGTTGAGTATCTTTTTCATGCTTATTAGACATTTGTATATGTTCTTTAATGAGTTATTCTACTCTTTTGTTTTAATTGAGTTGCTGTATTTTATTACTGAGTTTTGAGATTTCTTATAAATTCTAGGTACTAATTCTCCATAAGATACGTGATTTGAAAATACTTCTCCATTTTTGTGGTTTGTCTTTTAATTTTCTGACTGCCTTCTGAAGTTCAAAAGTCTTTAATATTTGTAAAGTCTAATTTATCAATTTATTATTTTATTGGTCATCATTTTGGTATCATATCTATGCTATTTGCTTTATAAAAGGTCACAAATATCTTCTAGTTTTATAATTTTGGTTTTTACATTTAGGACAAAGTCCTTTTTAAATTAATTTTTGTGTATATGAATATCCAATTGCCTTACCAACTTTTTAAAAAAAGATAGTCTTCTCCCCCATTGAATTGGCTTGGTATCTTTGTCCAAAATCAATTGACCATAAATATGAGGGTTTGTTTTTTAACTCTCAATTCTGCACCATTGATCTATATGTCTATACTTATGCCAGTGTCACACTGTCTTAATTATTGTAGCCTTATAACACATTTTGAAAGCAAGACATTTAAGTTCTACATTTACTTTGTTTTTCAGTTTCAAAATTGTTGTGGCTATTTGACATCCTTTGCATTTCCATATAAATTTTAAGATCAGTATGTCAAATTTCTGCAAAAAAAATTGCATCTTGAGATTTTGATAGGGGTCATTTTGAATCTACAGATTAATTTAAGTAGAAACATAATAGTTCCTTGTATATGGGTCTTGTATTCCCCAACACTGAATACTTGTTAGTTCTAGTGCTTCTGAGCATGTGAATTCCTTAAGATTTCATGTCTTTTGAAAATACAAAAAATTCATTTCTTATTTCTTCCTTTTAATTTGGCTGTCTTTTATTATTTCTTTCTTCCCTTTCTCCTCTCTCTCTCTCTCCCTCCAACTCTCCTCTGTTTTTTCTCTTTCTTCCTCACCTTTTTCTTTTCTCCCTCCCTTCCTTCCTCGCTTCCTTTTCTTCCCTACCTCCCTGTCTCCATTATTTCCTCCTTTTCTTTTTTCTTTTTTCCTTTCCTTTCCCTTCCAATCCTCCTTCCTCCCCTCTTACCCCATCCTTCCTTCCTTCTTTCCCACCTCGTTCCTTTCTCTTCCTTCTTCCCTCCCTCCCTCCTCCCTCTTTCTTTCTTTATTCCTTTCTTTCTTTCTCCTTCCTTCCTTCCTTCTTTCCTTTCTCCCTTCCTTCTCTTTATTGCTCTGGATAAAACCTCCAGTACAATGTTGAATAGACATAGTAAAAGTAAATATGAATATTAATATGAAAATGAATATTAATATGAAAAGTAAATATGAGGGATATCAATTTACAGTTCTCTTTTAACATCTTTAGACTTGGAATCAGAGTAATACTGACTTTGTAGAATGAGCTGGGAAATGTTTCCTCTTTTTCTGTTTTCTGGAGGAGTTTCTGAAAGATTCATATAATTTCTTCCTTAAATATTTAATAGAATATACCAATGAAGCTGTCTAGGCCTGGGCTTTCCTCTGTGGATAGATCTCAAATTACTGATTTAATTTCTGTATTTGTTATAGGCCTATTTACATTTTATTTTCTTTTCTAGTCAATTTTAGTAATTTGTTTCTTTCAAGGCATTTTTCCATTTAATCTATATTGTCTAATTTGTTGGCATAAAATTGGTTTTTAATTCTGCAGGGTCAATACTGGAGTCTCTCCTTACAGTCCTCATTTTAGTAATTTAGGTTTTCTCAATATTTTGCAAGGGGAGAAGAGGGTCATACCAGCTAAAGTTTTATCAATTTTTTTTGCTCAAAAAATAAACAAAAAACTTTCATTGATTTTTCTCCATTGTCTTCCTGTTTTCAATATTATTGATTTCTACTCTCATCTTTATTGAATCACTGAGCCAATTCTTTCTCCTCTCTTTAGTTTTAGTGACTCTTTTTTTCTAGTTTCTTAAAGTAGAATCTCATGTTATTTAAAAGTTTTTCATCTTTGCTAATAAAGCCTTTTACTGGCATACATTTCCCTCTAAGCACTGTTTTAGCTATAAATTTTGATATGTTGTATTTTTCTAATTCAGTTCAAAATATTTTCTGATTTATCCTGTGATTTTATTTGACCCATGGGTTATTTAGAAACATTTTAAATTCTATTTTGAAACAGTTTAAGCATTTTAAATATCAAAACTTGAGGGATCATCCAAATTTCTTTAAGTTGATGGTTTTTAATTTAATTCTATTATGATTGAAAAACACATCTTGTATAATATACTTCAAAGTATATTAAGACTTGTATTATAGCCTGATATAAGGTCTCTCTTGAAGAATGTTTCATATAGCTTGCAAAGAATGCATATTCTGCTTTGTTGGATGGAGTACTCTATAGATGTCAGTTTGGTCAAGGTGGTTGATATTGTTAAAGTTGTTAAAGGAAATACTTCTTGATTTTCATTGTAGTTTTTCTGTAAATTGTTGGGAGCAAGACAGTGAAGTTTCAGCTATTACTGCTGAGTATAGTGAGTATACTACTCACTATAATTCTGTCAGTTTTTGCTTCATTTATTTTAAGGTTATATTAGATAGATAGATAGATATAGATATAAAGATATATTCATATAGATATATACAGATATTTTATTTATTTTATATATATTTATATCTATTTAATGAATTGACCCTTTATTATGTGAAATGCTTTTCTAGTTTCTAATATTTTTAATTTTAAAGCCCATTTTGTCTAGTATTAACATAGTCACATCAACACTCTTACAGTTACTGTTTGCATAATATATTTTTCTATGCATTTATTTTCAACTTGTAACTTTGAATCTAAAGTATGTCTCTTATAAAGTATATAGTTGGATACTGAATTTTTTTTAAATCCAGGCTAATAATACCTTTTTTTTTTTTTTACTGTTTTTACTGTTTTCTTAGTGTAATCACTGATACAGTTGGATCTTCATCTACTGTTTTGCTATGTGTTTTCTATATATTTCATGTCTATTTTGTTTTTCTGTCCTTTTTTTTTTTTTACTGCCTCTCTTACATTAAAAAGATCTTCACTAGAGTGCCACTTGAATGTTTGTGTTGTTATTTTTAGAGATTTATAAACTTTGGGGTACCTGGGTTGTTTAGTCAGTTGAGCAGCTGCCTTCAGCTCAGTCATGATCCCAGGGTCCTGGAATCGATTCCCACATCAGTCTCCTTGCTCAGAGGGGAGTCTACTTCTCCCTCCACCCCTCCTCCCTGCTTGCGTACTTGTTCTCTCTCTCAAACATGTCTAGATGCACTTTATTTCTTTTTTGCATGTGATTGTCAGTGTTTCCAGCACCATTTGTTGAAAAGATTATCCCTACTCCATTGGATTGCCTTTGTTGTTCTCTCAAAGATCATTTGTGGACACTCCCTTCTGTTCGAACCACTGATCTGTCTGTTTTTTTCACCAAAAAAACTATGGATATTGCCTTGATTATTATAAGACAATTTACTTTTAATAAGGAAAATTACTTTTTTTTTAAAGATTTTATTTACTTATTAGATAGAGATAGACACAGTGAGAGAGGGAACACAAGCATGGGGAGTGGGAGAGGGAGAAGCAGGCTCCCCACCAAGCAGGGGGCCCAATGCAGGGCTCAATCCCAGGATCCTGGGATCACAACCTGGGCCAAAGGCAAAGGCTTAATGACTGAGCCACCCAGGAACCCCGACAAATTATTTTTTATAAGTCTTGAAGTCAAGTGTTGTCAGTACTCTGACTCTGTTCATCTACTTCAACACTGAGTAGGCTATTTTGAGACTTTTGCTTCTCCATATAAACTATGAAATCAGTTTGTTGATATCCACAAAATAAGTTGCTGGGAATTTGACTGGGATTGCACTAAATTTATAGGTCAAGTTGAGAAAAACTAATCTTGAAAGTATTGAGTCTCCCTATACATGAAAATGGAATGTCTCTCCATTTATTTCTCTTTGATTTCTTTCATCAGAATTTTATTCTTTTCCTCAGATAGATCTTGTATATATGTTGTAAGATTTATACCAAAGTATGTCATTTCTTTGTGTGCTAATGTAAATGATCATGTGTTTTCAATTTCAAATTTCACTTGGTCATTTTTGGTATATAGGAAAGCAAATGATTTTTTTAAAGTTTATTTTTTTTTTCAAACTCCAGTTACTTAACATGCAGTATAATATTAGTTTCAGGTGTACAATATAGTGACTCAACACCTCCATACAACACTCAGTACTATCACAACAAGTATACTCCTTATCCCAACACCTATTTAACCCATTCCCCTCACTCACCTCCCCTCTGGTAACCATCAGTTTCTTCTCTATAATTAAGACTCTGTTTTTGGGTTGTCTCTCTCTCTTTCCCCCTTTGCCTGTTTGTTCTGTTTCTTAAATTCCACATATAAGGAAATCATATGGTATTTGTCTTTTTCTGACTGACATTTCACTTAGCATAATACTCTTTTTTTATCATAATATACTTTAGCTCTATCCATGTCGTTCCAAAACTCAACACCCAAAAATGAATAATCCAATTTAAAAATGATCAGAAGACATGGATATTTTCCTAAAGAAGATACAAAGATGACCAATAGACTCATGAAAAGATGCTTAACATCACTCATCATCTGGGAGCTACAAATCAAAACTACAAAGAGATATCACCTCGCAGCTATCAGAATGGCTAAAATCCAACATCACAAGAAACAACAGGTGCTGGTGAGGATGCAGAGAAAGGGAAACCCTCTTGCACCATTGATGGGAATGCAAACTTGTATAGCCACTCTGGAAAAGAGTATGGAGGTTCCTCAAAAAGTAAAAAAATAGAAATACCCTATGATACAGCAACTGTACTATTAGGCATTCACTCAAAGAATACAAAAATACTAATTCAGGTGCACCTGGGTGGTGTAGTCGGTTAAGAGTTGGACTTAGTTTCAGCTCAAGTTTAGATCTCAGGGTTGTCAGATTGAGCCTTAAATCTGCCTCCCCATTTGGTGCAGACTCTGCTTAAGACTGTCCTCTCCACCTACCCCTGCCCAATACACCCCCACTCTCTATCTCTTTCAAATAAATCTTTTCTTTTTTTTTAAGATTTTATTTATTTGTCAGAGACAGCAAGCACAAGCAGGTGGAGTAGAAGGCAGAGGGAGAAGCTTGCTCCCCGCTGAGGAAGGAGTCTGATGCAGGACTTGATCCCAGGACCATGAGATCATGAACTGAGCCAAATGTAGACACTTAACTGACTGAGCCACCCAGGTATTCTTCAAATAAATAAATCTTAAAAAAAATTAATTCAAAGTAATACATGCACCCTGAAATTTATATCAGCATTTTCTATAATAGAAAATTATGGAAATAGTCTAAGTGCCCATAATGGATAAGGAAGATTTGGTGTGTATGTATATATATATATATATATATATATATATATATATATATAATGGAATATTACTGAGACAGAAAAGAATGAAATCTTGTAATGGACTTTTTTTTTTTTTTAAATTAACTGTGCATTCTACAACCTTACTACATTCTTACTAGTTCCAGGAATTTTGTTGTTGTTGTTGACTCTTTCAGATTTTCTACATAGATAATAATGTTGTCTCTCCCTTCCAAATCAGAATACCTTTTGTTTACTTTCCTTGTCTTATTAGCTATGATATTAAGTATGAGTTAAAAGGGGACAGCCTTGCCTTTTTCCCAATCTAAGTAAAAATTTCAAGTTTCTCATTATTAAGTATGATCTCATTTATAGGTCATTTTGTATAAGTCTTTTACAAGCTGAGAAGTCTCCCTTTGTAGAAGTTTGGTGAAAGTTTCTATTATTGATGGGTGTTGGAAATCTTAGAAAAAAACAGTCTAACAAGGTGGGAATGGAAACTGGTGCAACAACTGTGGAAAATAATATGGAGGTTCCTCAAAAAATTAAAGACAGAATTACATATGATTGGTGAGAGGCAAGATGGCAGAGGAGTAGCAGACTGAAATGACATCTGGTCCTAGGAGTTCAGCCAGATACTTATACTTATCAAACCATTCTGAACACCTACAAACTCAACAGGAGATAGAAGAGAAGAAGAGCAGCAATTATAAGAACAGAAAATCGGCCATGTTCTGAAAGGTAGGATGTGTGGAGAAATGAATCCAAAGCAATGGAAAGATAGACTGTGGGGGGAGTGGCTGGCTCCGGGCAGGTTGTGGAGCAGCACAGCACAAAATCTGAACTTTTAGAAGTTTGCTCCACTGAGGGACATTGCTCCAGACGCTAGGCAGGGGTGGAGCCCTTCTGGGGACAGTGTGCTCTCAGGTCCCAAGGGGTCACAGAAAGACTGTGGTGTCTGAGTGTGGCAGAGCTCACAGATGTCAGAGTAGGGAAGCCAAATACAGAGACAGAGCCAAGGAGTGACCTTGCAGATCGGGATTACCTTAAATTATGATCTAAGGCACAGTTGGGCCACTGCTCTTTGAGCAGGGACCCCAAAAGAGGCAGGTCTGGGGAGACTCACCTTCCTCCTCTGGGGAGAGCAGTGCCAAAGGAATCTACTAGGTTTGAAGACTCCAAACGGGGCTGTGCACCAAATATAGAAATGCTCGCTCACAGGCGGGGTGAGCACAGAGCACGGCCGGAGACCAGAGAGACAGGAGTGACTGACTGCTTTTCTCAGAGGGTACACGAAGGATCGGGGCCCTGAGCTCTCAGCTTCTCTGGGCCAGAAACTGGGAGGCTGCCTTTTTCATTCCCTCTTCCAAAGCTCTATGGAAAGTGGAAAGCGTTCAGGGAACAAAAGCTCCCCAGAGTGAACCCAAGCATATTACTTAGCTTGGCCCCTGGCAAGGGCAGTGCAATTCCGTCTCAGGAAAAGACATTTGAGATTCACAGTGACAGACCCCACCGCCAGAAGACCAGCATGAACATCCAACCAAGACCAAGCTCACCCATCATGGAGAACAGCAGATTCCAGAGCTAGAGGAAAGAAGTAAATAGAATTCACAGCTTTCTCCCCATGATCTTTTAGTCATTCAAAGTTAATTTTTTATAATTTTATTTTTTCTTATTCTATATTTTTTAACCTTTCCTCTTTCCTCCTTTAACATTTTTAACTAGTTTATCTTAGTAATACCTTTCTAAAAAAAAAAAAAAAACACTTTTCAAACCTTCATTTTTAAAAGATTTTATTTATTTATTTGATAGACAGAGATCACAAGTAGGCAGAGAGACAGGCTCCCCTCTCAGCAGAGAGCTTGATGCAGGGCTTGATCCCAGGACCCTGAGATCATGACTTGAGCCGAAGGCAGAAGCCACCCAGGCACCCTAAACTTTCATTTTTATAGTCAATTTTAACACTTCATTGTATTTAACCTTAGTTTTTGTATACAAATAGGTTTTTTTTCTTTAAAATTGTGGGATAGAATTTCCTCTAATAGATCAAATATTCCCTAAATCTAGCACATGGCTTTGTTCTAGTCTTCAGCCTGAGCACATTCTCTCCTCTTTTTTTTTCTTTTACAAACCAACATATATTATGAATTCCCTTTTTAGATTTTTTAAAAATTTTCATCTTTACAGTCATATTCCATCCCTTCATGGTGTTTACGTTTATCTGTGTGTGTATGTGTGTGGGTGTGTGTATTTTTTTTCATTCTTTAAAATTTTGGGAGGTAGTTTCTTCTAAGAGACCAAAATACACCAAAATTCAAGTGGGTGACTCTATTCTATTCACCAAATAGATAGGTAGATAGATATTTTTTTAATTAAAAAAATTTTATTTTGAATTTCTTTTTACCCCCTATCTTCACCCCCGATTTGGGGTTTCTTCTGATTTGGTTAGTGTACGCTGTTCTTGGGTCTTTGTTGCCCTTTTAGTATTTTATTCTCTTGTTCATATATTCTTATCTAGACAAAATGACAAGGCAGAAAACTCACCACAAATTTAAAAAAAAAAAAAAAAAAAAGAACAAGAGGCAATACCGATGGCTAGGGACTGAATCCATAAAGACACTAAAAAGATTCCAGAACTAGAGTTCAGAATGATGATTATCAAGGTGCTAGCTGGGCTCAAAAGAAGCTTGAAAGATACTAGAGAACCCCCTTCTGGAGAAATAAAATCCCTCCTGGAGAACTAAAAGAAATAAAATCTAACCAAGTTGAAATCAAAAAGACTATTAATGAGGTGCAATGAAAAATGGAGGTTCTTCCTGCTAGGATAAATGAGGCAGAAGAGAGAATTAATGATATAGAAGACAAAATGACAAAGAATAAAGAAACTGAGCAACAGAGAGACAAACAACTGCTGACCACGAGGGGAGAATTTGAGAGATAAGTTATACCATAAGATGAAACAATATTAGAGTAATTGGGATTCCAGAGGAAGAGAAAAGAGAGAAAGGGGAAAAAGGAATATTGGAGCAAATTATAGCAGAGAATTTCCCTAATTTGGCAAAGGGAACAAGTGTCAAAATCCAGGAGGCACAGAGAACTCCCCTCAAAATCAATAAGAATAGGTCCATACACCATCAGCTAATAGTAAAACTAACAAGTCTCAGTAACAGAGAAAATCCTGAAAACAGCTCAGGACAGAGGTCTGTAACATACAACAGTAGAAATATTAGACTAGCAACAGACATATCCACAGAGACCTGGCAGGCCAGAAAGAACTGGCATGATATATTCAGAGCTCTAAAGAAGAAAAATATGCAGCCAAGAATACTATATCCAACCAGGCTGTCATTGAAAATAGGAGACATGAAAAGCTTCCAGGACAAACAAAAACTAAAAGAATTTGCAAACATCAAACCAGCCCTACAGGAAATACTGAAATGGGTCCTCTAAGCAAAGAGAGAGCCTCAAAGTAGTAGACCAGAAAGGAACAGACACAATACATAGTAACAGTCATCTTATAGGCAATACAATGGCACTAAATTCATATCTTTCAGTAGTTACACAGAATGTAAATGGGCTAAATGCCCCCAATCAAAACACACAGGGTATCAGAAGGAATAAAAAAACAAGACCCACTGATATGTTGTCTGCAAGAAATTCATTTTAGACCCAAAGACACCTTCAGATTTAAAGTGAGGGGGTGGAAAAGAATTTACCATGCTAATGGACATCAGAAGAAAGCAGGAGTGGCAATCCTTATATCAGATCAATTGGATTTTAAGCCAAAGACTATAATAAGAGATGAGGAAGGACACTATATCATACTCAAAGGGTCTGTCCAAAAGAAGATCTAATAATTTTAAATATCTATGCACCTAACGTGGGAGCAGCCAACTATATAAACCAATTAATAACAAAATCAAAGAAATACATCAACAATAATACAAAAATAGTAGGGGACTTTAACACTCCCCTCACTGAAATGGACAGATCATCCAAGCAAAAGATCAACAAGGAAATAATGGCCTTAAATGACACACCAGACCAGATGGACATCACAGATATATTCAGAACATTCCATCCCAAAGCAACAGAATAAACATTCTTCTCTAGTGCACATGGAACATTCTCCAGAATAGATCATATCTTGGGTCACAAATCAGGTCTCAACTGGTACCAAAAGACTGGGATCGTTCTCTGCATATTTTCAGAACACAATGCTCTGAAGCTAGAACTCCATCACAAGAGGAAAGTTGGAAAGAATTCAAATACGTGGAGGCTAAAGAGCAGCCTACTAAAGAATGAATGGGTCAACCAGGAAACTAAAGAAGAACTGAAAAAATTCATGGAAGAAGATGAAAATGAAAACACATCTGGTCAAAATCTTTGGGACACAGCAAAGGCAGTGCTGAGAGGAAAATACATAGTGATACAAGCCTTTCTCAAGAAACAAGAAATGTCTCAAGCACACACCCTAACCCTACACCTAAAGGAGCTGGAGAAAGAACAGCAAAGAAAGCCTAAACCCAGCAGAATAAGAGAAATCACAAAGCACAGAACAGAAATCAATTAAATAGAAACCAAAAACAATAGAACAAATCTACGAAACTAGGACCTGGTTCTTTGAAAGAATTAATAAGACTGATAAGCCCCTGGCCAGACGTATCAAAAAGAAAAGAGAAAGGGCCCAAATTAGTAATATCATGAATGAAAGAAGAGACATCACAACCAACACCAAAGAAATACAGACAATTAAAAGAACATATTATAAGCAACTATACACCAGAAAATCTGAGAATCTGGAAGAAATGGATGCATTCCTAGAGACATATAAACTACCAAAATTGGATCAGGAAGAAAGAGAAAACCAGAACAGACCCATAACCAATAAGGAGATTGAAGCAGTCATTAAAAATCTCCCAAAAAACAAGAGCCCAGAGCCAGATGGCTTCCCAGGGGAATTCTACCAAACCATTGAAGAAGAATTAATACCTATTCTCCTGAAGCTATTCTAAAAAATAGAAATGTAAGGAAAAATTCCCAACTCTCTTTATGAGGTCAGATTACCTTCATCCCAAAACCAGACAAAGACCCCATCAAAAAGGAGATTACAGAACAATATCCTTGATGAACACAGATGCGAAAATTCTCACCAAAATACCAGCCAATAGGAACAAACAGTACATTGAAAGGATTATTCACCATAGCTCTGTGAGATTTATTCCTGGGCTGAAAGGTTGGTTCAACATTCTGCAGATCAATCAATATGATACAATACATTAATAAAAGAAAAAACAAGAACTATAAGATACTCTCAATAGATGCTGAAAAAGCATTGAGAAAGTACAGCATCCTTTCTTGATCAAAATTCTTCACAGTGTAGGCACAGAGGGTACATACCTCAATATCATAAAAGCCATCTATGAATCAGCCACAGCAAATATCACTCCCAATGGGGAAAAACTGAGAGCTTTTCCCCTAGGTCAGGAACAAGGCAGGGATGTCCACTATCATCTCTACTATTCAACATAGTACTAAAAGTCCTAGCCCAGCAATCAGACAACAGAAAGAAACAAAAGGCATCAGAATCAGCAATGTTAAAGTCAAACTCTCACTCTTTGTAGATGATATGATACCTTTTATGGAAAATCCAAGATTCCACTCAAAAACTGCTAGAACTCATACAGGAATTCAGTAAAGCATCAGGATATAAAAATCCACGCACAGAAATCAGTGTCATTTCTATACACCAACAGCAAGACCAAAGAAAGAGAAATTAATGAGTCAATCCCATTTACAATTGAACCCAAAACCACAAGATACCTAGGAATCAACCTAACCAAAGAAGCAAAGATCTGCACTTAGAAAACAATAAAGTACTCATGAAAGAAATTGAGGAAGACACAAAGAAATGGAAAAATGTTCCATGCCCATGGACTGGATGAACAAATATAATGAAGATGTTTATGCTACCTAAAGCAATCTATACATTTAACACAATATCTAATCAAAATACCATCCTTTTTTTTTTTTTCAAAGAAATGGAAAAAATAACCCTAAAATTTATATGGAACCAGAAAAGACCTTGAATAGCCAGAGGAATGTTGAAAAAGAAAACCAAAGTTGGTGGCATCACAATTCCAGACTTCAAGCTCTATTACAGAGCTGTAATCATCATGACACTATACTGATACTGATACTGGCACAAAAACAGACACAAAGATCAATGGAACAGAAGAGAGAGCCTTCAAATAGCTCCTCTACTCTATGGTCAACTAATCTTTGACAAAGCAGGAAAGAATATCCAATGGAAAAAAGACAGTCTCTTCAACAAATGGTGTTGGGAAAATTGGACAGCCACAAGCAGAAGAATGAAACTGGACCATTTCTTTACAGCACACACAAAAATAGACTCAAATGGATGAAGGACCTCAATGTGAGACAGGAATCCATCAACATCCTTGAGGAGAATACAGGTAGCAACCTCTTTGACCTCAGCCAGAGCAACTTCTTCCTAGAAACTTTGCTAAAGGCAAGGGAAGCAAGGGCAAAAATGAACTATTGGGACTTAATCAAGATCAAAAGCTTTTGCACAGCAAAGGAAACAGTTAACAAAACTGACAGACAACTGACAGAATGTGAGAAGATATTTGCAAATGACATATCAAATAAAGGGCTAGTATCCAAAAATCTATAAAGAACTGACCAAACTCAACACCCAAAGGACAAATAATCCAATCAAGATATGGGCAGAGGACATGAACAGACATTTCTACAAAGGAGACATCTAAATGGTCAACAGACACATCAAAAAGTGCTCAGCATCATTCAGCATCAGGGAAATACAAATCAAAATCACAATGAGATACCACCTCACACCAGTCAGAATGGCTATAATTAATAAGTCAGGAAAACAACAGACGTTGGTGAGGATGCAGAGATCGGAGAACCCTCCTACACTGTTATGCAAGCTTGTTCAGCCACTCTGGAAAACAGCATGGAGGTTCCTCAAAAGTTGAAAGTAGAGCTACCCTATGACCCAGCAATCACACTACTGGGTATTTACCCTAAAGATACAAATGTAGTGATCTGAAGGGGCATGTATGCCCAAATGTTTATAGCAACAATGTCCACACTAGCCAAACTCAGGAAAGAACCTAGATGTCCATTAACAGATGAATGGATAAAACAGATGTAAGATAAAAGATTTAAGATGTAAGATAGACACACACACACACACACACACACACACACACACACACACACTGGAATACTATGCAGTCATCAAAAGAAATGAAATCTTGCCATTTGCCATTTGCAATGATGTGGATGGAACAAGAGCGTACTATGCTGAGCAAAGTAAGTTAATCAGTCAATTATTATGCTGAGCGAAATAAGTCAGAGAAAGACAATTATCATATGATCTCCCTGATATGAGGAATTTGAGAGGTAGAGTGGGTGGTTTGGGGGGTAGGGAAGGAAAATATGAAACAAGACGGGATCAGGAGGGAGACAAACCACAAGAGACCCTTAACCTGAGGGTTGCTGTAGGGAGGAGGCGTATGGAGAGGGTGGTTGGGTTATGAACACTGGGGAGGATACGTGATATGGTAAGTGCTATTGAGTGCATAAGCCTGACAATTCACAGACCTGTACCCCTGGGGCAAATAATACATTATATGTCAATAAAAATAAAAATAATTAATAAAAAGTAATTAATAAAAAAGTGTAAAAAATAAAATTAAAAAAAAGATTTCCATATGATCCAATAATTCCACTACTTAGTATTCCCAAAGAATATGTTAACACTAATCTGAAAAGATATATGCACCCTTACATTTATTGCAGTATTACTTACAATAGCCAATTTATGAAAGCCACCCAAGTGTCTACGGACAGATGAATGGATAAACATGTGGTATATTTATACAATGGAGTATTATTCAGCCATTTAAAAAGGTTGAAATCTTGCCATTTCCAACAGCATGGATGGATTTAGAGGGTAAAATGTTAAGTGAAATATGTCAGTTGGAGAAAGACGAATACCATGCTACTTTACTCATATGTGGAACTTATGAAACAAAAGAAATGAACAAAGAAAAAAAGAGAAAAACCAAAAAAATGGACTCTTAACTATAAAGAGCAAACTGATGATACCAGAAAGGAGGTAGGTGGGGGACGGTGAGTAAAATAGGTAAAGGTAGGATTAAGTGCACATAATGAGCACTGCATAATGTATAGAATTGTTGAGTCACTATATAAACACCTGAAACTAATAAAATATTATTTATTTAAACTCAATTTCATTAACATACAGTGTAGTATTATTTTCAGGGGTAGAATTTAGTGATTCATCAGTTGCAATAACACCCAGTGCTCCTTACATCAAGTGCCTCCTTAATGCCCATCACCCAATTATCCCTTCTCTCCACCCACCACCCCTCCAGGAACCCTGTTTGTTTCCTAGAGTTCTGTGTCTTTTATGGTTTGCCTCTTTCCTCTCTATTTTAATCTTATTTTATTTTTCCTTCCCTTCATCTATGTTCATCTGCTTTGTTTCTTAAATTCCACATATGAATGAAATCATATGGTATTTGTCTTTCTCTGACTGACTTACTTCGCTTAGCATAATACCCTCTAGTTCCACCCACATTGTTGCAAATGGGAGTCTCTGTTTTTTAAATGGTGTAGTGAGATCTGACGTTTAAAGTAGAGATATCAATATAGTTGGATTCGAACTACCATATTTGTCACAGCTTTTGTAGCTCTTGTTCTTTATTCCTGTTTTTATCTTCCATACTTTTTCTGCGTTTTCTGATTTTAACTGAATATTTTATATTATTCCATTTATCTACTTTCTTAGCATATCAATTAGATTTTTTTCCTGTTTTAGTTTAGTTTAGTTTAGTTTAGTGGTTGCCTTGGAGCTTGCTGTGTAAATTTACAACTAATCCAAGTTTCAAATAACATTATGCCACTTTACAAGTACTGTTAATAAGCAACTTATAATAACAAAATATTCATTATTCTTCCCTCCTGTGCTTTGATTCATTGCTGTTATTTATTTCACTTACACATAAACTTTCATAAACACACACACATATATATAAACATATATATATATTTAAACATACATAATTAAATCTATTGTTGCTATTATTATTTTGTCCAGCTGCCTCATTTCCTGAATGTCACTGATAAATTTCTGGCTAGGCTAAAACTACTGCCTGCCCAAACCAGGATCACAGCCTCAGTTTATCTATAATGTTGGCCTTCCCTTTTCATTTGCCACTGAGATCATTACTATTTCTGATAAAGCCTAGTATCATGAGGTTTCTGTGCACACTATACCGAAAATCAAGTCAGCCTCTTCCACCAGCAAAGCTGCTGATTCTCAATTTGTTCCATCCTGGTAGAGTTACCATGATGATAGAGCTGGGGAGAGGAGTGGAGTCAAGAGCAGCCTCAGGTCAAAGTGTCAAAAACTCCCACTTCTCTTGCAACGGTCAGTAGTTTTTCTGGAATAAACTCTTCTCAATTTTCGTGTATGACTGGTGAATTTCCTGCTTTTTATATGGTTGTTTTTGACATTTTTGCCAAAACTCATTGATGATTTTTGGAGAAGGAATTTGCTAAGCTCCTCACTTCCATTCCTATAACACTATGTTTTGTGTTTTTTTAACCTAGGTTTATTTTTATAGTACAAAAAAAAGTACTCAAAAAAAGTACTCAATCTCATTAGTGATCAGAAAAAATACAAATTTAAATCACCATATACCTTATGCAACATCTATCAAATTGGCTACAATTTAAAAGTATAATAATATCAAATCTTGGTGAGAATACAGAGTAAAAGGGATTCTCATATAACTCTCATGGGAATATAAACTAGTAAAATTTCAGAAGATAATTTAGCTTTATCAGCTGAGGATAAAGATGTTATTCAATGTTTTTACTTTGGGAATACATACCCTGAAGGAAAATATGTTCACCAGGACATATTTACAAAGATGTTCACAAAACTTTTATTCATTGTACCCTCAAACTAGAAACAAAGAAACAACCCAAATTTCCCCTGATGGTAGAACCTAAAAATAAGCTATGGCATATTCATATGAAAGACTACAATATATCTACATCCAACCATGTTGGTGAATCTCATAAACATTATGTTGGACAAAAGAAGTCAGACACAAAAGAATACAGGATGATTCCATTTATGCCCAATAACATGCAAAATGAGAGACAAACAAAATCAAAAAATTCTAATGAAAACACAAATAATTTTCATAAAAATCAGGGTAGTGGTTACTTCTGGGATAATAAAAGAGCTATAATTAGCAGGTAACTCAGTTTTAATATATAAATAGAATTTTTGTATTAAAAAAGATCTCAAAGACATTCAAATACTACTGATATTACTAATGAAAGACATTTTCAGAGACTATTGACACTACTTGGAAGGATCATAATCATTCAATCAGTTAGTCAGACAATCAGGCATATATTCAACAAAAACCATTATGTATTAACCATCTTCAATGTTCCAGACACTAAATCAGGCCCCGTCTGAGTACGATCAAGCTACTATAACAAAATACTCTAACTGGGTGGCTTAAACAATAAGCATTTATCTCTCATAGTTTGGAGACTGGGAAGTCCAAGATCAAGCTGCTGGCAAATTCAGTTGTCAGTAAGGGCTCTCTTCCCGTCTTGTAAACAGCCTCCTTCTTGGGTGTATGTTCAAATGTCTTTTCTTCAGTATGTGTACAGGGTTAGAGAGAGTTCTCATCATTCTTCCTCTTCTTAATAGGGCACTAAACTTATCATGGAGCCCCCACCTTCATGACCTCATCTAAGACTAATTATGTCCTAAAAGCCTCACTTCCAAATAAGATCACATTGAGGATTGGGGCTTCAACATATAAATTCTGGGATGACACAAACATTCAGTCCACAACATGTATCCCATAGGATACAGAAAAGGGTAAGACACAGACTGTGTCCTGGAAGAGTTCATCAAGTAAGAATGCCAAGTAAACACCTAGTAAGAATGCTAAGTACACATACACTTATCATAGATGGTAGAAAGCCATAAGGGCTCCAAGAAAGATACAAAGTTCAGTTAACATAAAGATTACTTCAAGGGTGGGAGTCATGGAGGGCTTATAGCTAACTGGGAATGGTATGCAAGAGCGAAGACATTGAAAAAATACAAATAATCTTCACACAGACAAGATTCCTGGAATAGCTTGAGAAAATGGCAGTGCACATACAAAATAAGGAAAGGGCACAAAAGAGGCTGGTGAGGGAGGTGGGGCACACTGGCCTTAGGACTCAGTAAGGAAGATCCGACATTTTCCAAAGCGAGGGTAATTACTAAAAATTTTAAATAAGTGATGGGTGCACTGCAGTAGTTTCCTAGGGTTGTTGTAAGAAATTACTACAAACTTGGTAGCTTAAACAAAAGATATTTACTCTCTCATAGTTCTGGAACCTAGGAGCCTGGTATCAGTGGGGGTGGTTCTTTCTGGAAGCTCTGAGGGCAAATCTGTTCCATGTGCTTTTCCTAGCTTCTGGTAACTGTCAGCAATTCTTGTAGTTTCTTGGGCTATAAACACATCACTCTAATCTTTGCTTCTGTCTTTACCTTGCCTTTTCTCCTCTGTCTCTCTTTTTATTTATTTTTTTTAAAGATTTTATTTATTTATTTGACAGAGAGAGATCACAAGTAGGCAGAGAGGCAGGCAGAGAGAGAGAGCAGGAAACAGGCTCCCCAGCGAGCAGAGAGCCCGATGTGGGGCTCCATCCCAGGACCCTGGGAACATGACCTGAGCTGAAGGCAGAGGCTTTAACCCACTGAGCTACCCAGGCACACTGTCTCTCTTTTTATATAAAATCTCCCTTCCTTTCTCTTGTAAGGACACTACTAATTGGTCCACCTTAAACCCGACCACTGTGAAAATACTATGGAGATTCCTCAAAAAAATAAAAAATAGAATTCCATATAATCCAATAATTCCACTACTGAGTACCACCCAAAGACCATGAAAACACTAATATGAAAAGATATATGCACCCCTACATTTTTTGCAGTATTCTTTACAATAGCCAAATTATGGAAGCAGCCCAAGTGTCCACTAACAGATGAACTGATAAACATGTGGTGTACTTATACAAATGAGTATTATTCAGTCATTAAAAAAAGATTGAAATCTTGTCATTTCCAATAGCATGGATGGATTGAGAGGGTAAAAAATTAAAAGTGAATTATGTCAGAGAAAGACAAATACCATGTTATTTCTTTTTTTAAAATTTAATTTAATTTTTTTCCAGTGTTCCAAGATTCATTGTTTATGCACCACACCCAGTGCTCCATGAATACATGCCCTCCTTAAGACCCACCCCCTGGCTCATCCAACCCCCCACAATTCTCCCCTCCAAAACCCTTGGTTTTCTCAGAGTCCACAGTCTCTCATGGTTTGTCTCGCCCTCCGATTTCCCCCAACTCACTTCTCCTCTCCATCTCCCCATGTCCTCCATGTTATTCTTTATGCTCCACAAGTGAAATCATATGATAATTGGCTCTCTCTGCTTATTTCACTCAGCATAATCTCCTCCAGTTCCATCCATATTGATACAAAAGTTGGGTATTCATCCTTCAGTCAACAAAGGAGACAACTCTTGATCACCTAATGGCCCAGAGTTGGGGGGAGCCTACATTCCTAAGCAACACAGGACTAGAAAAATGGAAGAGACCATTCTCTGTAGGCTATCACCCCTAAGGCACTGCATACACTAGAATGAAACAAACTCCCAGTCTTTCTGTGAAAAAAAAAACTATTTATTAGTCATAAAGCTTCAGCCTAAAGTGTGTTAGCAGGCTTCAGGTTTGCCCCATACCTGCCACATGTCCTGCCAGTTATAGCAAGACAGGGGAAGAGTGCAAAGCTGGGGCATGCCTTCTGGTTGTAGCTTTAATGAGGCAGCATAAAAATTCAGGGCTAGGGCATGCCCATCATATTTATCAAGGTATTGTTAGAATATTCTTTCTTTTAATAATTTCATAATATGATATGTTCACTATATCAAATTATATTTTTATATTCTTGATTTATATTTGATGTATTTGATATAATTTCTATTTGATTTATTTGATATATTTTGATTTTTGATATATTTGTTTTTGATACAATTTGATGTTTTTCTTTTATTTTCATCATTTTAAAATTTTATTTCTGGTAAAATTAACATAGTGTTACATTAGTTTCAGGTGTATATACAGTGATTCAACAATTTTCTATATATTATGCACTGCTCATTATGATAAATGTGCAATTAATCCTACCTTTACCTATTTTACTCGTCCCCCCCTCCCCGATTCACCTCCTTTCTTGTAATCATCAGTTTGTTGTTTATAGTTAAGAGTCTGTTTTTTGGTTTCTCTCCTTTTTTTTTCTTTGTTCATTTGTTTTGCTCCTTAAATTCTACATTTGAGTGAAATAAATGACACTACAGACAAAGGGCTGATATCCAAGATGTATAAAAAAATCCTCAAACTCAACACACACAACAGATAATCATGTAAAAAAAAAAAAAAATAGGCAGAAGACATGAACAGACATTTCTCCAAAGAAGACATCCAGACGGCTAACAGACACATGAAAAAATGTTCATCATCATAAGCCATTTGAAAGATTCAAATCAAAACCACAGTGAGATTCCACCTTACACCAGTTAGAATGGCCAAAATCAACAAGACAGTAAACAACAAGTGTTGGAGAGGATGTGGAGAAAGGGGAACCCTCTTACAGTGTTGGTGGGAATGCAAGTTGGTGCAGCCACTTTTGAAAACAGTGTGGAGATTCCTTAAGAAATTAAAAATAGAGCTACCCTATGATCCTGCAATTGCACTACTGGGTATTTACTGCAAAGATACAAATGTAGTGAATAGAAGGGCCATCTGTACCCCAATGTTCATAGCAGCAATGGCCACAGTCGCCAAACTGTGGAAAGAGCCAAGATGCCCTTCAACGGACGAATGGATAAAGAAGATATGGCCCATATATACAATGGAGTATTATGCCTCCATCAGAAAAGACAAATATACAACTTTTGTATCAACATGGACAAGACCGGGGGAGATTATGCTGAGTGAAGTAAGTCAAGCAGAAAGAGTCAATTATCATATGGTTTCACTTACTTGTGGAGCATAAGGAATAACACAGAGGACATTGGGAGATGGAGAGGAGAGTGAGCTGGGGGAAATCGGAGGGCAAGACAAACCATGAGAGATTGTGGACTCTGAGAAACAAACCAAGGATTTTGTGGGGTAGGGGGTGAGCCTGGTGGTGGGTATTAAGGAGGGCATGTATTCATGGAGCACTGGGTGTGGTGCATAAACAATGAATCTTGGAACACTGAAAGAAAAATTAAATTAAAAAGAACATCAACTTTTTTTAAGAACTGAAACAAATAATCCTAAAATTTATATAGAATCAGAAAAGACCCCGAATAACTAGAGGAATGTTAGAGAAAACAACAACAACAACAACAACAACACCCAAAGCTGGTGGCATCACAATTCTAGACTTTAAGCTTTATTACAAAGCTGTAATCTTTAAGACAGTATGGAGTGGCACAAAAACACACACATAGATCAATGGAACGGAATGCAGAACTCAGAAATGGACCTTCAACTCTATGGTCAACTAATCTTTGGCAAAGCAGGAAAGAATGTCCAATGGAAAAAAGACAATGTCTTCAACAAATGGTGTTGGGAAAATTGGACAGTCACATGAAGAAAAAACCTGGACCATTTCTTTATACCATACACAAAAATAGACTCAAAAGGAATGAAAGACCTCAACGTGAGATAAGAATTCAACAAAATTCTTGAGGAGAACACAAGAAGCAACCTCTTCAACCTCAGCCACAGCAACTTCTTCCTAGAAATATCACCAAAGGCAAGGGAAACAAGAGCAAAAATGAACTACTGGGGCTTCATCAGATCAAAAGCTTTTGCACAGCAAAGGAAACAGTCAACAAAAGCAAAATACAACTGACAGAATGGGAGAAGATATTCTCCAAAGACATATCAGATAAAGGGCTAGCATCAAACTCAACACCCAAAGAACAAATAATCCAATCAAGAGATGGGCAGAGGACACGAACAGACATTTCTGCAAAGAAGACATCCAGAGGGCCAACAGACACATGAAAAAATGCTCAACATTTTTGGCATCACTTGGCATCAGGGAAATACAAATTAAAACCACAATGAGATACCACCTCACACCAGTCAATGGCTAAAGTTAAAAAGTCAGGAAACATCAGATGTTGGAGAGGATGTTGAAAAAGGGGAAGCCTCTTGCACTGTTGGTGGGAATGTAAGCTGGTGTAGCCACTCTGGAAAACAGTAAGGAGGTTCCTCAAAAAGTTTAAAATAGAGCTACCTGATAACCCAGCAATTGCACTACTGGGTATTTACCCTAAAGATACAAATGTAGTGATCCGAAGGGGCACGTGCACCTGAATGTTTCTAGCAGCAATGTCCACAATAACCAAACTATGGAAAGAACCTGGATGTCCATCCACAGATGAATGGATAATGAAGATGTGGTTCATATCTACAATGGAATACTATACAGCCATCAAAAAGGGAAACCGTGCCATTTGCAATAAAGGATATGGATGGAATTAGAGGGTATTATGCAAAGCAAAATAAGTTAATCAGAGAAAGACAATTATCATATGATCTCTCTGATATGAGGAATTTGAGAGTCAGGGCAGGGCATCGTGGGGGGTAGGGAGGGAAAAAATGAAACAAGATGGGATCAGGGAGGGAGACAAACCATAAGAGACTCTTAATCTTCAGAAATAAACTGAGGGTTGCTAGGTTGGGGGGCAGGGATGGATAGGGTGGCTTGGTGACAGACATTGGGGAGGGTATGGGCTATGGTGAGTGCTGTGAAATGTGTAAGCCAGATGATTCACAGACCTCTACCCCTAAAGCAAATAATACATTGTATGTTAATTTAAAAAAACAAGAAATAAAAAATGTTGGTGATGATATGGAGAAAAGAGAATTTATGGGCAGTTAGTGGGGATGTAAATTGGTATGTCCACAGTGGAAAACAGTATGGAGTTTCCTCAAAAAATTAAAAATAGAACTACCCTATGATCCAGCAATTCTACCACTAGGTATTTATCTGAAGAAAATGGAAACAATAATTCAAAAAGGTATATGCACCCCCTATGAGCATTGCAACAGTATTATTCAAGGAAACAACCTAAGTGTCCATCTGTGGATGAATGGATAAATGTGTGGATAAATGAATGAATGAATATGGGAATACTACTCAGCCATAAAAAGAATGAAACCTTGCCATTTGTGATGACATGGATGGACCCTGATGGTATTAATGTGAAGTGAAGTAAGTCAGACAGACAAATATCCTATGATTTTACTAATATGTGAAACACAAGAAAACAAAACAAAACTCACAGATACAAAGAAGAGATTATTGATTGCCAGAGGGAAGGTGGACAAAATGGGTGAAGGAAGTCAAGAGATACAAACTTGCAGCTATGAAATAAATAAGTCATGAAGATTTAATGTACAACCTGGTGACTACAGTCAATAATATTATATTGTATATTTGAAACTTGCTATAGGAACAAATTTTAAAAACTCTCATTGCAAGAAAAGAAATGGTAACTCTGTAAGGTGATGAATGGTAACTAGACTTATTCACAGTGTATATAAATAGCAAATTATTATGTTATACACCTAAAACTAATACAATGTTACATGTCAATTATACCTCATAAAAAAAGAACACATAATAACAGATTAATTCACAGCAAAAATACATTGGACATCTACCATTACACTGCTGACTTAGCTGGGATGGACAGCAGGTTTCAGGCTTAGGAAAGTGATTACAACAGTCTCACAATTCTAGCCCTGTATCACCATGACAACATGAACATATAATTATATACATGCATTGGAAGAAAACCAAAGAATAAGAAATACAAAGCATGCAGGGATAATTTTTTTTGTTCTATAAAGGAAAACACAAAAGAAAATGATTCTTTTAATGTTTCTTACAAAGAACACCACGTTTGTGAAAATAGTTAATTAAATGGATTTAAGTGTAACATAACTTAAACACTATGACCATTTCCATTTTCAGTCCTCTTGATTTATCAAAGCTCTCAATAGCACACTCAGGAGTATTCAAACAAAACTAAACAGCAATAAAGCTCTTCTAAGCTTCCTGTAATTTGAGTGACAATTTCTATAATTACAAGTATTTGACAACTTTTTTTTATCATTTCTAAATGATTATGAATATCTGCGAGTTTAGAAGATTATATTTTGAAATGCATTTATATACAAACCTACCATAAAAAAGCAAAATAAATTAAGCTATTACTATGTTTAGACTGTTGGTTTATAGTGTGATATATATGAAACAAGAATTTTCAAATAAAGCTACAAGAAGGAGTCAGTTACTAGATCTAAACACTAGTAGCAATAGCCTGATTCTCTTTTGCTGTGGTTCAGATCTCACAAAATAGAATCATGAAATTAGCCTCATCTGCACTGGAGAGATACAAAAGGAAGATCTTTAAAATAAAAGTATCTGTTCCAACATTTAAGAATAAACAGAGGAAAGGAAATCATCAAATGTACCTAAAGCATGTATTAATCTTCCAGAACCAGGAAGACTAAATAAATCAGCTCTCAGGGACTGTCGAGCTTCTTTATTCAACATTAAAAAGCATTTATCAAGCACTGTGTTAAGCCTCTGGGATAAGAATAATCTCTATCATAAAATGGCTCACCAGCTAGTTGGTAACACAAACAAGTAAACAATTACCATAGCAGGGCATCCATAGATAGGAGGGCCACACATTCCATTGCCTGAGACAATTCTAATTTATTCCTGTCCTATCATCTGAGACAATTCTAGTTTATGATTGTTATTTTACCATAATTTTTATTTAGTAATGATAATTTTAATATCAAATGTGTCCCACTTTATACAATAAATTATGTGATGATACTCACAAGAATATTATGGGAGACATGGAAAGACACTTGCTCTACCACTGAGAAGATTTTTTGAAGGAAGTGTTGCCTTAGGTAAGTTATAAAGGATAAATTAGTTAACCAAATGAAGAAGGGGGTAGAGGACCTAATACACTCTCAAATTGAGCTCACAGCATTCTGTCTCCATGATTTTCCCAGCACAGGAGATTTTTCCTTGTACTCAAAATTATGTAATGTCACAAGTGTGGGCAGCAGTACCCTTGTTCCTCAAACTCCTTTAACAAGCCTCTCACAGATTCAAAATTCCAAGAGCATATATGCAAATGATACTAGGGTACTTCATAATTTCTCATAGCCTATTTCCTCCTAGGAATCATGATCACAACAAGGTCTATTGTCACACACAATTAAGTTCTAAACAACATCTTTTACATGTGTTAGTCCAGCATTTTTTTCCTTCCAGAAAAGGTTCCTTTCTCATTAGATGAGGATGTCAATTACACAGTCACAGCCCTTCCACCATAAGAGATAGAATGTGACCCAGCAGGGAAACAATCCTTTTGGGAGGGTTGATCAGAATTCTAAGATACCACTAAGCATGAGCTGAGGTGACTTTCTTTACCACCACTTGTTAAATACGGCCTAAAAATATAGTAAACACAGGATAAAACAGACCTGAGAGAAAAAAAATCCTAAAGATGTTCTTTGAATTTCTATATTAAACAATGCCTAATAGTCTTGGATTTTACACAGGCTAACAATTACACCCTCAGCTGTACAAAGAAAGCATCTTTATTTCTCTATAACTGTGGAGTAGGATGTTCGAGAAAACACTAGCCTTATCTGATAACCTCAGTTAAAACCAATAATTTAACTCAGTCTCTGCTTAAGAGACTTAAGTAAATCTCAGGGTTTCAAAGTCCTGAGCCTTCCCATTTCTATTTAAGAAAGCACATAGGTATGTGAAAGAGGAAGGGGGCCTAGGAGCATTGGAAAGGAGATGAGGCTCTCTCATGCACATGTTATTCTTTGGGTCTATGTTGAACTCTCCAGCAGAATGCCTGGTCTGGCTGCTCCATGGATGACTGACTGGTTAGGTAGGACCAATCTCATTTCTGATCATTCTGTCAGCACAGTTTTTGCTACAGGCTACAGCTGCTCTCTTGGATGGGGCAGTGTTTTCAGTGGGCCCTGGTCACCCCTTGCTACCCCAGCTCTCACTAGGGGTATGTTCTTCCCTAAGGTAGACTGGGACTTCTAGTTTGCCTCTCATCCAGGTATCCACACTTAAGCCATTGGCTATGGATTTTGTCCCCATCACCAGAAAAGACCCTTTAGATAAGCCCACCATTAGCACCTTCAACTACCCGCCCCACCCACAGGGAACAACTGAACTTCGGATTCTTCCCACACTACATGGAATCAAAGGGAGACTCAAGGCACCTAAATTCAATCCTCTCTCCTTCCAACCATGCTGAGCCATCAAAGTGACTTTGACATGGCTGCACACAGGATGCTGAGGTTATTGCCTTCCAGACTGCAATGGGAACAAGGGCAGGAGTCCCTATCCATGATCTCCCCTCAAAAGACTTCAGCTTAGAAACACACATCTCATAGTTGGCTTTTCAACCTTTAGACAAGGAGGGTGGAAAAGACCAGTTTTTCCCTTTTGCTTTCCTCTTCACCAATACCCTCCATATTTTAAATTGCATGTTTAAAAAGCAGAACAAAACAACTCCTTGGGGGCACCTGAGTGGCTCAGTGGGTTAAGGCCTCTGCCTTCAGCTCAGGTCATGATCCCAGGGTCCTGGAATCGAGCCCCACATCTGGCTCTCTGCTCAGTGGGAGCCTGTTTCCTCTCTCTCTCTCTGCTTGCCACTCTGCCTACTTGTGATCTCTGTGTCAAATAAATAAATAAAATTAAAAAAAACAAAAACTCCTTGATCAGATTCATTGGCTTGCCTCTTCATATATTAAAGGAGAAGATAAAGGAGTTTACAAAACCCTTTTCTTTATAAACCGGGTCTCACTTTCTAGTCTGCAATCTTGCATGCTTGAAAATTCTGTGTTGGTAATAACTTAATGATTAATCCTTCCTTTTCCTCTGCTATCCTGCAGTTATAACCCTAATTTAATTCCCTCCCTAGCCTCAAGGTCATATAATCCAAAATGTAAGTGATAAGCATATTGGTTTTTAAAATTATTACCCGAGATCAACATTCTAAATGCAGGATGCCCAGATTAGCAGCATTATTAGAAATACAGATTCTTGGACTTTACCCTAAACAAAATGAATCTGAAATTCCAGGGATGGGGCCCGAAAATCTGTATTTTTAACAAGCTCCCTGGGGATTCTGATGTATGCTAAAGTTTGAGAACCACTGTCTTATGTGTATTTATACAAAAGATTCTCCTTCAAAATGATCATGGTATATATAATATGTTTCTCACAAGTTTTGCCAAATTAAAGTGGTCTCAGTACCATTTTAGAAACATCACTCTGAGCAGCCCCAGAGCTAAATAATATTTCTTATTTAATGCTTCATTCGCTCAGAGAAGTAATGACATGGGAATTTGGGAGGAATACAAAAGATAGTCTTCTTCAGACATGAGGACCACAAATATGAAGCACTTGGAGAGTGCAACAAATCCTAAAGTAGCTCTGAATCTCTATTTGGGCCCCAGGTCCCTGGCTTGACAGCAACTGAAATGGGAAAAAAGAGCCCTTACTTAAAGGCTCATCCAGCCTTTGCCTTTCAAGGTTTTGCTAGCTTATTTGTGGCAGTCTGTGAGACCTTCTGTATATTTTCTTTTATTTTTTAATTATGTTTCAGTTAGCCAGCATATAGTACATCATAAGTTTTTGTTGTAGTGTTGAACAATTGATTAGTTGCACATTTTCTTTTTATATTTCATCCCTCCCTCAAGACTTAAGATTCTATCTGCTCTTGATCCATAAATATTAGGATGGAGGGGGGCACCTGGGTGGCTCAGTGGGTTAAGCCTCTGCCTTCAGCTCAGGTCATCATCTCAGGATCCTGGTATCGAGCCCCACATCAGGCTCTCTGCTTAGCAGGGAGCCTGCTTCCCCCTCTCTCTCTCTACCTGCTACTTGTGATCTCGATCTCTATCTCTCTGTCAAATAAATAAATAAAATCTTAAAAAAATATATTAGGATGGAGGATACTTACTTCCTGGCCAAAAATTCTCAGGCTGAAAACACATGTGCTATACCCATTTGACTAAGACATGTAACACCAAACAAACTGTATGTCGGGACCTCTAAATATGTAATTTAGAAAGCACTAAAGAAAAAAGTATTAGTACACATATGTAAAAATGATATCTTGTTGAATATCAATCTAGGTTATAAGAAAAGAAGCTAAATATAACTAACTTAGGAAGAAAACTGAAAGATTCTGAGTACTACAAGGACATGAAGGGAAGGCTGCAGAAGATACATCTGTTCATCTGAGAAGAAATGAGAACAAGGGCAACCCCAGAGATCCAACTAGCAAGAAATGATGGATGTGTCTTCCAGGAGTCACTACCAGCATGAGCCAGAAATAAGATGTGTTCTTACACCTTTTTGTGGACCTCTCAGGAAATGAAATCCCAGAGAGATTGGCTAGCTTGAATAACACGTCTACCCTCTCGCTAGAGAAAGGCAAGACACTTTGAACAATAATTTCACTAAGGGGAAAGAGTAAATCCCCAAAAGGAAATCAAGCTGCTATCTCAAAAATAATTTAAGAGAAATGGATGTTGGGTGGCCAAGACATGTCCATTATAGTAATACCAATGATACCAAACAGCAAGTGTTAGCTGAGGAACATAAGCCCAGCGAAGCCATAACTGCCAAAAATCCCATAAAGTAAACCCAAGTTTCTGACTAGCACATCACTCCTCTTTCCTTTTTACCCCACTTGTCTGATATTCTGACTCTAACTTCCATGCTGAAATAAATGAACTCCACACCGAAAAAACAGTAGCTATGAACACTAATTTTTAAAATCCCAAAGGCTCTAGTGGCAAAAAATTAACCCCACTAGCATACTTCCTCTCTCCATATCCCTCGCTTTTACTCTGTGGTGATCAAAGTGAGATATGTGGGGTCCCCAGAGAATGCATTGGGCTTTAAGTAAATTGTCTCAGCTTTGCCATTGACTAGCTATGAGACCTTGGACAGGCTATTTAATATCGCCAGGCCTGGTTTTTCATTTGTAAAATAAATGGTTTGGATAGAATCTCTAAAATCCCATCTTTAATAGCAAACTAAAATTAAAATAAGATCTGTTTATTTGTAAGGCCATTGCTTTTCTCTAATTCAGTAAACTCCCAAACAGGTAGTATTGTATCTTCTTGCTCATTGTAACTTTTTCTAGCAATGTGAAACGATCCCCCAAAGCTTGTCTAATACATTATTTTCAGAAGTTATAGTCAAACAAGGAGATCTGGCTCTTGACTAAAATAACAGAAAGGAAGACACTTCCTACCACTTTCCAGTGCCTGGACTGACCTGGTGTCTTCCACTACCTCAGGTACACAAAAGGGTCCTTCTAGATATAATACTTAAACAAAATCTATGTATGTATATATAAATATAAAATAGAAATGTTTTAATAGCACAAGAAATAGCCTTATACTAATCCCTGGACCAAATGATGTCACAGAGAAGTATAAATTTTAAACTATAAATACATCTACCTTTCATCACACTGTGTTAATCGAGCCCTTTATGTGAAACAATACTAGTAATTCCTATTAAAGCTTCCCTGAATAAAAAGCTATTTTGTGGACACAGAAATCCACTTTTTCTAAATCTCATTTCTTTTTATCTTTGACACTACCATTCTGCTCACTCTTTGTGCAAAAGAGTAAATCCTTTCAGAGCCAAAAGGCTCAAATACCATAGCGAGTGAGATTACCAATACTGACATCCCAGCTGAATAAACTGTAAGGAGCATTTCTTCTCACCTTTCACCTTGAAATAATCACAGAACTGGAAGTACAGGCTCCAAGGTAACAAATGACAGAAAAACCATCTGTCTCAGTTTAGCCTTGGAAATTGACTTTCAATAATGGCTGATAATGTTACTCTTTTAAAAATAAATTTCAGCAGAAATAATATCAAATTTAAAAAGAAAAACTTAATAGACAACAGAAACTCCTTATTTTTACACCCATTCTTAAGATCTGGAATCTTCTCCACTCTTTTGTATTCAGCAAAAATATTTCCCCCTACTTAACATTTTTAAAGTATTGCCTCCAAGTTTCCGTCATCCTATTACCAATAAATTATTTGTCACAGATGAACTCTTCCATGACTAAAAGCTCCCATCTCAACCCCCCCCCACATGGTAGTAAGTGTGTGACACACAGAAGGTCTTTTAAATACTCTTTATAATAATTTAAAATTCCTTTATAAATACAAGTATGTAGACATAGCCCAATGTTCTTCTGACAATAAAAACCAAAACTGAGTCAATCTGATCATTATCTTCTCCCTTTTCTCCTCTATAGTTCATCCTTAATGTTTCCGTCAGCAACCACCTTGGTATTGCCAGATGATAAAACTTGTCACATTCACCTCCTTTCTCCCTTTCTGTTTTAACTGATCCCTAAATCTCATAATTTCACAATATCTATCTCAGAAATGTCTCTCAAATGTACCCTCTTATCTTCAGCCCACCTCCACTGCCTTAACACAAACCTTTCTCGTCTTCTTTGAGAACTACTATAATAGTTGTTATTCTTTGTTCTCCCTGATCCTGTTTCTTTCCACTGTACTCTGTGCTTGGCACTGCCATCTGCCACCTCCTATCTTCCTGAAACAAAGAGGTAGAGAGATCAGCCACCAGCAGAACAATGCAGAAAAGCTGGGAGGGAGCAGAAAAAACACTCCAACCTCTCCTTCCTCTTATCCTCAGACCTCCTACTATTATCTCCAACTGACTGAATTGAAATGGGAAACCAGAGCAGATCCTGGATGATATACATGTTAAGGGACAGCCCCCTAAGGTACACAACAGGGCAGAGCTATGTGGAGAATAGATTTAGGGTGGCAAATGGAGGCATATGCAGCATAATCTGCACAAAATCCCTACCCTTTCTTCATCTTCCAGATGCCCAATAAACCTATAAGATTCAGTTTAAAAGTTACATTCCTAGGGAGAGTTACCTGTTCTTTTAATATATATATATTTTCATATATAATATATATAAAATGTGTGTGTGTGTGTGTGTATATATATATATATAATTTATAATACTCCATTGCAATTTGTATGTTTACTTCTCTTTTCCCCCAAATTCCTAGGCTATCAAAGAAGGCTGGAGCACTATTCTATGTTTCATTTAATTCACAGACATTGGCATATTATTGACCTTCATGCTATAGTCCTTGTGCCTGGTGTGTGTGTGTGTGTGTGTGTGTATTTTAAATGAATGGAGTGAGATGCAAACAGGCTTCCCCAATATTTTCTATGTAAAGAAATAACCCAAATCAAGGGCCATGCAACTAACTCTACAGGCCCTTCCTGATGTCAGACACTGTGTTCCCTGTGTCCACACTGCCTAAAGGAAGTGCATGGGGGATACCACATATCTAATCAAGAAAGAGCTCTTCAATGAATTACTTAATGGATCAGACAACTTTACCCCCACCAAACATACAAACTGCCTATATCAGTCCATTTGGGCTCCTATAACAAAATACCATAGACTGGGTGGCTTATAAACAACAGAGATTTATGTCTCACAGGACTGGAAACTAGAAGTTCAAGATTATGGTGCCACCAGACTTAGTGGTTGCTGTGTGCCCACTTCCTGATTTATAAACAGTTGTCTTTACCATACCATCATATAGAGGAAGGGCTAGGGAGCATTTTGAGACTGGGGCCTCTTCCATAAGGGCTCTAATCCCACTTGTGAGGGCTTCACCCTCATGATCTTATCACCTCCAAAAGGACCCATCTCCAAATACCATCACACTGGGGATTAGGTTTCAACATAAGAATTTTGGGGAGACTCCTATTCAGTCTATGACACTCTTCCAAAACCAGGCCTCAAAGTTACTCATGGTATCTCTGGATGCCTTTTACACACACTAACATTTACCTCTTTCATTTTAGGGCATTAAGATGTGTACGTGACAGATGCTGTACATGTCACACCCACACAGCATGATTTAGTAATCCCATCCAACTTGAGATCAGGGTATCACCACATTTGTGCACATAAACTTGCCATGTAATTTATTCTTTAGAAAAGTACTCTCACAGGGCACCTGGGTGGCTCAGTGGGTTAAAGCCTCTGCCTTTGGCCCAGGTCATGATCCCAGGTCCTGGGATCAAGCCCCACATCGGGCTCTCTGCTCAGGGGGAAGCCTGCTTCCCTTCCTCTCTCTCTGCCTGCCTCTCTGCCTACTTGTGGTCTCTGTCTGTCAAATAAATAAACACTTTTAAAAAAAAGAAAGAAAGAAAAAAAGAAAGGTACTCTCACAACCTCTCCTAGATCCTTTTCCCTATATTTTTTAATGAGGTTGTATAATTTACATGGAAAAATGATCTGTTATAGTATATCCATAAGGTGGAATAATACACAGTCATTAAAATGTTCATAGTGATAATAACATGAGAAGACACTTACAAAAAAATCTTAAAAAGGAAAAAAAAAAAAAACCGAAGTTGCAATATTGACTATAATGAAACATTTAAGGGGCGCCTGGATGACTCAGTTGGTTAAATATCTGCCTTCAGCTCAGGTCATGATCCCAGCATCTTGGGATGGAGCCCTAAGTTGGGCTCTCTGCTCATCAGAGAGTCTGTTTCTCCCTCTCCCACTACCCCTCTCTACCACTCATGTTCTCATGCTTTCTGCTCTCTCTCTCAAATAAATAAGTCTTTAAAAAAAATAAAACAATTAAAACAAAACATAGTTCAAGAGGCAAATGAAACACATTATTTACTAACAGTGCTTATCTCTGGTAGTGGGATTGAGTATGACTTTTATGCTCACGTATACTTCCTTGTATTTGTTTTGCTTTTCAAAAGAGCCATTTGTATATTTTTAAAATCAATCTATTTATTCTGCAAGCATGCCTCTCTGTATTATTGATGAGGCATTAGTCCGATGGAGCACTGTGAAGCCTAGTATAATTTACATACTATCACAGAGTCTCTTAGGATCAGGTTATATCGCAACTAAACCAATTCTGTTCCTAATTCAAGACTACAAATGGGAAGTACACTTTGAAAGCTAAAAGTATTTTGTTCTTCAATTCACTGTTCCTCAAGCTTGGTGCCAAAGCAAAGTTTCCTTCCCACATAAGCTTATCTTCCTAATAGTCACATATCTTTTTTGCTGTTGTTGGTGGTGTTGGTGCAACCCCTCTCCCTATCTACCTAAACCAAAACCCTGTAGATTTTCACTTCTGTTTTCTTTCATTCACTCAACTAGCATTTATTTAACACCTTCTAGGTGCCACCCAGGTGGATGCTACTAATACAAACATGAAAAGACACCTCTGCTTTTGAGAACTTCTAGTTTGGTGAAGGCAGACATGAACCATTTTCAGTATAGATATGATCACCAAGGCAGGTACAAAATTCATAGTTGAAGTTCTATTTCCACCTAAGGAGTCAAGGAAGACTTCACAGAGGAGGTGTACTGAGTTGGCACCAGGAAGATCAGTAGTTTCTTGCCAAGAAGACAATCAAGGAAAACCATTCCAGCAGGGAAGAAGCTCACTTAAAGGCACTAGAGTCATTAAATGGAATGTTCTCCTGAATGGCAAGGTATTCAATGTAGCTGGAGTATAAAGTAAGAGCAGGGAAATTAGGCCACACTGCTAGCCAAGAGACAGATCATAAAGATCCTCTTATATGCTCCTATGGAGTTCAGACATTATCTAATAGGTGATAGGGAGGTAGTGAAAGTATTTTGATTGGAGAAGTGACATAATCAGGTTTGTAATTTAGAAGACTCACTCTAGAGCTGTACTGTCCACTATAGAGGTCACTTCCACATAAATTATGATGCACTTGAAATACAGTTGTCCAAATTGAAATGACTTGTAAATATAAAATATGTACCATATTTCAATATGAAATAATGGGTATAAAATACCCCATTAAGATCTTCCATTGAGGGTACCTGGGTGGTTCAGTTGGTTAAGCTTCTGCATTCAGCTCGGGTCATGATCTCAGGGTCCTATGATCGAGCCCCACATCAGGTTTTTTGCTCAGTGTGGAACCTGCTTCTCCCCCTCCTTCTGCCCCTCCCTATGCTCATGCTCTCTTTCTCTCTCTCTCTCAAACAAATAAATAAAATCTAAGAAGAAAAAAGATTTTATATTGATTACATGTTAAAATAATAACAACAAAATTTGGGAGGTATTTGATTAAATAAAACATTTTATTAAAATTAATTTTACTTATTTCTTCTTAATGTTTTATTTCTGATTTTTAATGTTCTACTAGAAAATACAAAATCATATATGCAGATGTATTCTAATTCTCTTGGACAGCATTGCTTTAAAGTCAGGGCAAAAATGGTTTGAAGCTACGGTTACACTAAGATCAGATAAAATAGCCAGAAGTTATCATAGCAGGCCAAGACATGAATACCTGACCTAGAAAGAGAGTTATGGGGATGGAAAAGTGGCAAATGAATGTAGGAGACATTTAACAAAAAGGATCAACTATTCCCAAATAATGCAGTAGATGTGGGTCAGGAAAAAGTCTAGAATGACCAAGTATTCTGATTTCCCAAGTAAAGGGATAGGGAAGTAACCAAAACACATTCTGTGAGAGATAAAACCAAGATTCAACTTTTGTTTTGTTTTTTTGCTTTGTTTTTAAGATTTTATTTACTTATTTGACAGACAGAGATCACAAGTAGGCAGAGAGGCAGGCAAAGAGAGAGGGGGGACGCAGGCTCCCTACCAGGTAGAGAGTCCCATGTGGGGGCTCGATCCCACGACCCTGGGTCCATGCCCTGACCCAAAGGCAGAGACTTTAACCCACTGAGCCACCTAGGCACCCCAAGATTCAATTTTTGAATACTGACAATATCTGTTGTGTCACCCACAGTAAATCCTATAAACTTTTTGTGCCTTCTTTTAATCATAATACAAGAGAGCTAATAATAGAACCTATATCATAAGGTTGTTGAGAGAATTAAATGAATTATGACATTTAATGAAGACATAACAGTTCCTGGGACATAGAAAACACCCAAAAGAGGTTTACTCTTGTTCTTGTTGTGTTGTTAGTATTCTATGCTCTTCTTTCACATCTTCTATGCCAACCATTTTTCAAGTCCTTTAGAGTCTACCTAAACATCATCTCTTGAACCTGTCCCCATCTTTCTATTTGTACTCTCAACACCCTTCAGACTGTCATCACCTAATCACCTGAATACATGTAATAGTCATCAATTGGTCTCCCCTTCACTATGATCTATCCCACACCTGTGTCCCAATCATGCCTTCTAAAGCACCTCTATGATCATGCTATTTCCTGATCAGAAAAACTTAAATGCCCTCTAATATACTACAGGAGCTCCTGATGAATGCTTGCCTTTGTTTCTGGATTTTCTGCCTCCTTTCCTATATTAGTGCTCTAGAACAGAGGGAAGGAAAGCAGGTCATCATTGCTTTGTTCTTCTCAATTGGGCTGAAGTATACAGTCACCTACAAATTCTCTTCTTGGCCATACCCTGTCCCTTTGGTTCTTTAGAGCTAGAAGTACTTCAGAGACTGGAGAAAAATCAAGAATCATTCAAAACACCTTGCCATCTCACTTCCTAAAACCCCAGGGCAGGGGGGGAAGCATCCCAACACCCGCCATTGTCATATTTCTAGGATCATTTAAATTCTGCTATCAAATGCCCCTGTATTTAGGTCTCTTCTTCTCACAACTGTTTCTGATTTATGCTTTCCTCTTTTGGGTTGTGGCAACACTAAAACACTCCTGAAACCTTTAATGTCCTTTATTGAATTTTTCATTAAGGAGATTAATATGACAGTGTGTAATCTCTCTATCCCACACCTGATGTATTTTTCTTCCTTTTGCTAATTTGATATGTTTAATATCCTGATCTCTTGTCATCCAGTTGTATGGGGGTGAGAACTCTTTTAATGCATGTAACTGGAGGGTAAAAGATATCCTGCCAAATTTGAGAGAATGTCTTCAGCAATCCTTCCAAAATATTAATCAGGACCCATAAGGAAGTCTATTAGTAAACAAGAAATCTTCAAGAACTGAAATGCAGCATGAATTTACCAAAAGTGTCCCTCTAGACCACTTCAAGTCTGATGAGTGATCTCAATTCCAGGAGACAGTGGGGAAGGGCAATAAAAATGCCAAGTATAATACTCTAGTGAGCCACTGTTACTGATGGAGGTATATAGTGATAAAAGAACAGAGGCTTAGAATTATTTCACCAAATGAAGAATTTTCTCTAGCCCATCTATTTATCTTAACTTGGCAATGAAAAAATTCAGCAACCAACAATCAAACAATATCATTAGAACATCACTAAATGACCACAATAGCTTACAATATTGATCTGTCAACAGCACATTCCAGAGTTTTTATAACATTTTAACTCCCCTTTGAGATCTCTAGGCAAAGATGACAGAATAACTTTTTACTTCCAAAATTCAACAAAAATGAGAAAATAAAGGAGAAAAAAAGATCAAAGCAACAAAACAATGGAAACAAAGAAGGGACAAGAAATTCTGAGAAACTGCTTAAAGACACAAAGGATCTGAGATCAGAATAACAGGAAAAAAAAAAAAAAGAGAGAGAGAGAGAGAGAGCTGAGAAATTTGTTCCTGTCCCCAGAGAAGAAATTAAAAGACAAAGAAGTTATATGAGAAAAGTTAAAAGACTGAATGTAGATTGAAATACACAATATCTATCTAATTGAAACTGCAATAGAATAAAATGGAATATATGATCAATAATCAAGGAAATAAAAAGGAGAATTTCTTTGAACTGAAGAAAGCTTTGATTCTTCAGATCAAAAAAGACCCACCAAAAGTAAGGCAGAAAAAAAAAAAATGTGGAGCATAACAGACATCATGCAATTTCTAAACTTTAAAGATAGAAGAAAAATCCACAAGCTCTAAGAGAGAATAAAAAAAAATGTGCTGCAAAAGAATAAAAATCAAGAGGGAGGAGCAAGATGGCGGAGAAGTAGAAAACCTAAATATCATCAGGTCCCAGAAGTTTAGCTAGATAATTATCAAACCATCTTGAACACCTACAAACTCAACAGGAAATAGAAGAGAAGAAGAGCAGCAATTCAAGAAACAGAAAATCAACCATTTTCCAGAAGGTAGTAAATGTGGAGAAGTGAATCTGAGGCAACATTGGGGAAGATAGACCATGGGGGGGAAGGGCTGGCTCCCGTCAAGCAGTAGAGCAGCTCAGCACAAAATCAGAACTTTAGAAGTCTACTCCACTGAGGGATGTCACTCCAGTGGCTATAGGGGGTGGAACCCTTGTGAGGACAGTATGGTCTCAGGACCCTTGGGGTCACAGAAAGACTGAGGGTGCCTGAGGGTGACAGAGCTCCCAGGTATCGGAGTGCAGAAGCCAGCTACAGAGATGGAGCCAAGAAGTGGGCTCTAAACTTGGGGTTACCTTAAACCATATTCTAAGGCACAGTCAGGCCAATGCTCTTCAAGTGGAAGATCCGAAGAAACCCCCTCCTTCTTCCTCTGGGAGGAGTGGCATGGGAGTACACTACAGAAATCCAATGGGTCTGGAGACACTAAACGGGGCTCTGCACCACAGATAGAAATGTTCACTCACAGCCCAGGTGAGATCAGAGTGCAGCCAGAGACCAGGGAGATGGGAAGAATTGATTACTTTTCTCTGAGGGCACACTGAGGAGGTGGTAGGGCTCAGTTATTGGCTCCTACAGGGCCGGAGATTAGGAGGTCATCATTTTCATTTCCCACTCTTCAAAACTGTATGGAAAGCATTCAGGGAAAAAAAAAACTACCAAAGCAAAATCAAGCAGACTACTTGATTGGCAAGGGTGGTGCAATTCCACCCCAGGCAAACATATTTGAGAATCATTGCAAAAGGCCCCTCCTCCAGAAGATCAGCAAGAATATCTAGCCAAGACCAAGTTTACCAATCAGTGAGAACTCCAGAACTCCAGAGCTAGAGGAAAGCAACACACAGAATTCACGGCTTATATCCATGATCCTTTAGTCTTTCAAAGTCAAATTCTTTTTAATTTTATTTTTTTCTTATTCTATTTTTTTATTTTTCCTCTTTCCTATTTTAACATTTTTAACTAATTATGTTAAAAATACCATTGTAAAAATCTTTTTAAACTTTCATTGCTATAGTCATATTTTATCCTTTCGTTTTATTTAAGCTAATTGTTTTTTCTTTAAAATTTTGGGATATAGTTTCATCTACTAGGTCAAAATATACCCTATACCTAATCCATGCCTTTGTTCTAGTTTCCAGACTGAGCACATTCTTTCTTCTATTTATTTTTAATTGTTTCAACAAATCACTTAGCTTAAAATTCCTTTTTTAAAATTTTTTTAAATTTTAATCTTTACAATCATATTCCATCCCTTCATTGTATTTACTCTTTATATATATATTTCTTTTTTTTTTTTTTTTTTTTTTTTTAATTTTGGGAGGCACTTTCTTCTAACAAACCAAAATCAAGTGTGTGGCTCTGTTCTATTCACCACTCTAACATATATGTGTGTTTTCTTTTTTCCTTTTTTCCCCTCTTTTTCTCCCCCTCATTTTGGGTCTCTTCTGATTTGGTTGGTAAATATTTTTCTGGGGTCATTGCTACCCTTTTAGTATTTTGATCTCTCATTCATATATTATTATCTGAAAAAAAAGCAGAAAAACTCACCACAAAAAAAAAAAAAAAAAAGAAGAAGAAGAACAAGAGGCAATACCAATGGCTAGGGACCTAATCCATAAGGACATTAGTAAGATGCCAGAACTAGATGATTATCAAGGTGCTAGCTGGGCTCAAAAGAAGCTTGGAAGATACTAGAGAATCCCCTTCTGGAGAAATAAAATCCCTCCTGGAGAACTAAAAGAAATAAAATCTAACCAAGTTGAAATCAAAAAGACTATTAATGAGGTGCAATGAAAAATGGAGGTTCTTCCTGCTAGGATAAATGAGGCAGAAGAGAGAATTAATGATATAGAAGACAAAATGACAAAGAATAAAGAAACTGAGCAACAGAGAGACAAACAACTGCTGACCACGAGGGGAGAATTTGAGAGATAAGTTATACCATAAGATGAAACAATATTAGAGTAATTGGGATTCCAGAGGAAGAGAAAAGAGAGAAAGGGGAAAAAGGAATATTGGAGCAAATTATAGCAGAGAATTTCCCTAATTTGGCAAAGGGAACAAGTGTCAAAATCCAGGAGGCACAGAGAACTCCCCTCAAAATCGATAAGAATAGGTCCACACACCATCAGCTAATAGTAAAACTAACAAGTCTCAGCGACAGAGAAAATCCTGAAAACAGCTCAAGACAGAGGTATGTAACATACAACAGTAGAAATATTAGACTAGCAACAGACATATCCACAGAGACCTGGCAGGCCAGAAAGAACTGGCATGATATATTCAGAGCTCTAAAGAAGAAAAATATGTAGCCAAGAATACTATATCCAACCAGGCTGTCATTGAAAATAGAAGGAGACATGAAAAGCTTCCAGGACAAACAAAAACTAAAAGAATTTGCAAACACCAAACCAGCCCTACAGGAAATACTGAAATAGGTCCTCTAAGCAAAGAGAGAGCCTCAAAGTAGTAGACCAGAAAGGAACAGACACAATACACAGTAACAGTCATCTTATAGGCAATACAATGGCATCTTATAGGCAACACAATGGCAATACAATTCATATCTTTCAGTATTTACCCGGAATGTAAATGGGCTAAATGCCCCCAATCAAAACACACAGGGTATCAGAAGGAATAAAAAAAACAAGACCCACTGATATGTTGTCTGCAAGAAACTCATTTTAGACCCAAAGACACCTTCATATTTAAAGTAAAGGGGTGGAAAACAATTTACCATGCTAATGGACATCAAAAGAAAGTTGGGTAGCAATCCTTATGTCAGACAAATTAGATTTTAAGCCAAAGACTATAATAGGAGATGAGAAAGGACACTATATATATTTAAAGGATCTGTCCAACAAGAAGATCTAATAATTTTCAATATCTATGTCCCTAAAATGGGAACAGCTAAGTATATAAACCAATTAATAACAAAATCAAAGAAATACATCAACAATAATACAAAAATAGTAGGGGACTTTAACACTCCCCTCACTGAAATGGACAGATCATCCAAGCAAAAGATCAACAAGGAAATAATGGCCTTAAATGACACACCAGACCAGATGGACATCACAGATATATTCAGAACATTCCATCCCAAAGCAACAGAATAAACATTCTTCTCTAGTGCACATGGAACATTCTCCAGAATAGATCATATCTTGGGTCACAAATCAGGTCTCAACTGGTACCAAAAGACTGGGATCGTTCTCTGCATATTTTCAGAACACAATGCTCTGAAGCTAGAACTCCATCACAAGAGGAAAGTTGGAAAGAATTCAAATACGTGGAGGCTAAAGAGCAGCCTACTAAAGAATGAATGGGTCAACCAGGAAACTAAAGAAGAACTGAAAAAATTCATGGAAGAAGATGAAAATGAAAACACATCTGGTCAAAATCTTTGGGACACAGCAAAGGCAGTGCTGAGAGGAAAATACATAGTGATACAAGCCTTTCTCAAGAAACAAGAAATGTCTCAAGCACACACCCTAACCCTACACCTAAAGGAGCTGGAGAAAGAACAGCAAAGAAAGCCTAAACCCAGCAGAATAAGAGAAATCACAAAGCACAGAACAGAAATCAATTAAATAGAAACCAAAAACAATAGAACAAATCTACGAAACTAGGACCTGGTTCTTTGAAAGAATTAATAAGACTGATAAGCCCCTGGCCAGACGTATCAAAAAGAAAAGAGAAAGGGCCCAAATTAGTAATATCATGAATGAAAGAAGAGACATCACAACCAACACCAAAGAAATACAGACAATTAAAAGAACATATTATAAGCAACTATACACCAGAAAATCTGAGAATCTGGAAGAAATGGATGCATTCCTAGAGACATATAAACTACCAAAATTGGATCAGGAAGAAAGAGAAAACCAGAACAGACCCATAACCAATAAGGAGATTGAAGCAGTCATTAAAAATCTCCCAAAAAACAAGAGCCCAGAGCCAGATGGCTTCCCAGGGGAATTCTACCAAACCATTGAAGAAGAATTAATACCTATTCTCCTGAAGCTATTCTAAAAAATAGAAATGTAAGGAAAAATTCCCAACTCTTTTTATGAGGCCAGCATTACCTTGATCCCAAAGACTGACAAAGACCCCATCAAAAAGGAGATTACAGACTAATATCCTTGATGAACACAGATGCAAAAATTCTCACTAAAATACTAGCCAGTAGGATCTAACAGCACATTAAAAGGATTATTCACCATGGTTCAGTGGGATTTATTCCTGGGCTGCAAGGTTGGTTCAACATCTGCAAATAAATCAATGTGATACAATACATTAATAAAAGAAAGAACAAGAACCATATGATACGCTCAATAGATGCTGAAAAAAGCATTTGACAAAGTACAATACCCTTTCTTGATCAAAATTCTTCACAGTATAGGCACAGAAGGTACATACCTCAATATCATAAAAACCAACTATGAAAAATACACAGTGAATATCATTCCAATGGGGAAAAATCTGAGAGCTTTTCCCCTAGTCAGGAACATGGCAGGGATGTCCACTATCACCACTGCTATTCAACATAGTACTAGAAGCCTAGTCTCAGCAATGAGACAACAGAAAGAAATAAAAGGCATCCGAATTGGCAAAGAAGTCAAACTCTCACTCTATGCAGATGATATGATACTTTATGTGGAAAACCCAAAAGACTCCACTCCAAAACTGATAGAACTCATACCGGAATTCAGTAAAGTGTCAGGACATAAAATCCACACACAGAAATCAGTGGCATTTCTATACACCAACAACAAGTCAGAAGAAAGAGAAATTAAGTATTCGATCCCCTTTACAGGTGCACCCAAAACCATAATATACCTAGGAATAAATCCAACCAAGGAGGCAAAGAATCTGTACTCAGAAAACTATAAAGTACTCATGAAAGAAATTGAGGAAGACCACAAGGAAATGGAAAAGCATTCCATGCTCATGGATTGGAAGAACAAATATTCTGAAAACGTCTATGCTACCTAGAACTCTCTACACATTGAATGCAATCCCTATCAAAATACCATCAACTTTTTTCAAGGAAATGGAACAACTGATCCTAAAATTTATATGGAACCAGAAAAAAACCTGAATAATAGTCAGAGGAATGTTGAAAAAAAAAACCAAAGCTGGTGGCATCATAATTCCAGATTTCAAGCTCTATTACAAAGCTGTAATCATCACACTATGGTACTGGCACAAAAACTGTCACATAGATCAATGGATCAGAAGAGAGAGCACAAAAGTGGACCCTCAACTCTACGGTCAACTAATCTTCGACTAAATAGGAAAGCATGTCCAAGGGAAAAAAGTCTCTTCAACAAATGGGGCTGGGAAAATTGGACAGCCACTTGCAGAAGAATGTAATTGGACCAATTCCTTACACCAGACACAAAAATAGACTCAAAGTGGATGAATGACCTCAAGATGAGACAGGAATCCATCAACATCCTTGAGAAGAACACAGGCAGAAACCTCTTTGACCTCAGCCACAATAGCGTCTTCCTAGAAACATTGTGAAAAGGCAAGGGATGCAAGGGCAAAAGTGAACTATTAGGACTTCATCAAAACCAAAGCTTTTGCACAGCAAACAGTCAACAAAACTGAGAGAAAACTGACAGAATGGGAGAAGATATTTTCCAGTGACATATCAGATAAAGAGCTAGTATCCAAAATCTATAAAGAACATATCAAACTCAACACCCAAAGGACAAATAATCCAATCAAGAAACGGGCAAAGGACATGAATAGACACTTCTCCAAAGAAGACAACCAGATGGCCAACAGATACATCAAAAAGTGCTCAACATCACTCAGCATCAGGGAAACACAAATCAAAATCACAATGAGATACCACCTCACAACAGTCAGAATGGCTAAAATAAACAAGGCAGGAAACAACAGATATTGGAGAGGATGTGGAGAAAGGGGAAACCTCCTACACTGTTGATGGGATGCAAGCTGGTGCAGCCTTCTGGAAAACAGCATGAAGGTTCCTCAAAAAGTTGAAAATAGAGCTACCCTATTACCCAGCAATTGCACCACTGGGTATTTACCCTAAAGATACAAATGTAGTGATCCGAAGGGGTACATGAACCCGAATGTTTATAGTAGCAATGTCCACAACAGCCAAACTATGAAAAGAACCTAGATGTCCATCAACAGATGAATGGGTAAAGAAGATGTGATACACACACACACACACATAAACACATACATACAATGGAATACATTCATCAAAAGAAATAAAATCTTGCCATTTGCAACGATGTGGATGGAACTAGAGGGTATTATGCTTAGTGAAATAAATCAGAGAAAGACAATTATATGATCTCCCTGATATGAGGAATTTGAGAGGCAGGGTTGGGTGTTTGGGGGTGTTGGGAGGGAAAAAATGAAACAAGATGGGATCAGGAGGGAGACAAACTACTTTTATGGTTTACTCTTAATCTCAGAAAACAACCTGAGGGTTGCTGGGGGTTGGGGTAGGATAGTGTGGCTAGATTATGGACACTGGGGAGGGTGTGTGCTATGGTGAGTGCTGTGAAATGTGTAAGCCTGATTATTCACAGACCTGTACCTCTGGGAAAAATAATACATTTTAAGTTAATTAAAACAATTTAAAATTTTTAAAAAGAATAAAAATCAGATTGGCATCAGACTTTTCATCTTCAAAAATTTAGAAAACAAAGAGATAATGAAGCGTTGTCTACACAGTTCTTAGGGGAAAGGATTTGCATCTGCAATTTTTTCATCTATATACCCAGGAAGAGGGGAAAACAGACATTATTCATGAAAAAATTTCAGTACTACCAGTAATTTCTTTCTACAAAAACTTTCCTTGGTGATGTAGTCACCATCAACCAATGAAATTAGTGAGAAAGGATTCAGTAGTGTATCATGGTTAAGAGTATAGTTTCTGGAACCAGCTTGACTGAATTTTGAACCCTGGATACCCATTTACCAGCTATGTGACCTTGGACAAGTACTTAACGTCTTTGCATTTCAGTTTCTTCATCTGCAAAAGACGTTGATTTATAGTATCTACATCACAAGGTTGTGAAATTAAGTTGGTTAATACATAAATAATTTGTATAGTGCCTCATACATAGTAAACATTAGGTAAGTTTTTGCAACATTTCTTAAAATGGAAGGAGAGCAAAATGTTAAATTAAAAATAAATAACATGACCTCTGGTTTCAGATCTAACATGCAAAGAGCTTACAAGTAGTCACTCCCATCCTTACAATAACAAAAAAGCTAGCAAACTAAAAATCAGTCATATTTCTTGGCTTCATCAGAAAATTCAGGTCACACAGCAATCCACCATGCTGAAATCATAGCCAATCACAGCTCTCAGTAGTTTACAATATCAGCATGATACTCAATCACAGAGGTGATCAGGTTATTTTGCAAGAGAAGCCACTAGAGTCATAAATTAGAACAACTTCAATGGTAATTTTATAAATTACTGGAGGCAAATGCTCATTAGTGAGAAACTGCTGGGAGCCCAAACTTAGGGAGGCCCCTACACTTTCAGGGGTTTTTACCCCCAAGACTGCTGTGAGGTTCTCAAGGTAAATATCCAAGAAAAATTCCCTTGTATTTGTGGTAAAGGAAGGGGAAATGTAAATTCTATGAAAGAACCAAGAGTATTCTCCATAAAAAAGTCTACTCTCCAAGAAAAAACATTTTACTGGAGCCTCATCTAACTTGGGGAAAGGACAATTATCCAACTCCAGTCCTTCTAACCTTCATGTGTCACCTAAAGGGGGAGGAAAAAAGGCTAGGAAACATTTATGAAGGTCACAACACAAGGATAACATTCCATTAAAAATTAAAATTTCACTATAAGATTATAAAATATTCCTCTCTCCCATAGCTTAGGACTACATTAGTAGGGCTTCAATATAATAATAGTGACTTGGAGTGGAAGGAGCTGCAAGGTATAGATTCTATTTAAGAAAAACTTCTTAGGGGGAGCCTGGGTGGCTCAGTCATTAAGCATCTACCTTCAGCTCAGGTCATGATCCCAGGGTCCTGGAATCAAGGCCCACATCAGACACCCTATTCAGCAGGAAGACTGCTTCTCCCTCTCCCACTCCTCCTGTTTGTGTTCCCTCTCTCACTGTGTCTCTGTCAAATAAATAAATAAAATCTTTAAAAAAAAATTGTTCTTAGGGAAACCCAAACACAACAGGGGAAACAAAAACAAGGACACTAAATGAAACAGGCCTCTGGCATCTGCAGCTATAGGTAACATTAAACACAACCTAAGTCCTAGCCAGATTAACACAAAACCTCACACTAAAGCCTTATTTATCTTAGTTCCTACTAACCAATACATAGTAATGCAATTTTCTTTTTAATTTTTTTAAAAATGTACTATATTTATTTATTAATGAGAGGGAGCATGAGGGGAGAGAGGCAGAGGAAGAGGATTTCAAGCAAACTCTTCCCTGAGCACAGAGCCAATGTAGGGTTTGATCTCACAAACCCTAAGCCAAAATCATGACCTAAGCCAAAATCCAGTCAGACACTTAACCAAATGAGCCACCCAAGCACCCCATAGTGTCCAATTTTCAACAAAAAAATGACAAGGCATGCTAAAAAGGAAATTTTTAAAAACTGCTAAAGAGACGAAGCAAATATCAAAACCAGACTCGATATTACATAGATTTTGGAATTATCACATGGAGAACTTTAAATGACTATGATTGCTATGTAGAGAGTCTACTGAAAAAGCAGATAAAACGCAAGAACATATGGGTAATATAAGCAAAGAGATGAAAACAAAGAGAATCAAAGAAAATGCTAAAAATAAAAAAAGACACTGATAACCCTTAAAAGCTTGTTGCTATGTGAAAGAAGCCAGTCTGAAAAGGTTGCGTGTTGTATGATTCCACTTATATTACAGTCTTTAGAAGGCAAAATTATAGAGGTAGTAAAATCACCAGTGCTTGCTGGAGGCTTAGGGAGAGTGGAAAATTTGGATAGATGATTTTTAGCACAGGGGATTTTGAGGGCAGTGAAGTATTCTGTATCACATAGTAATGGTAGATATATACCATTAATGCATTTGTCCTAACCTACAGAACTTTACAAAGCATAAAGTGAACTTTAATGTATTCAAATTTTAAAATTACTTAGGAGATCAAGGGATTCTACTAAGAAATACAGGCTATGACAGAAGAACCTGTCTTATAAATGTATGGAATAAACTTCACTGAAAGGGGGAGAGTTAAAAGGTGCTGACCTCAGTAACTTCGGAAATGAATGAAATCTATAAGACTAAAGGCAAAAGAAGTGTACATAAGCATTGTACTCAGGATAATAAAATTGTTTCCCATGGGGAAATGAATGAACAACACTGATAATCTTTTGCATGTATATTTGAATTTAACAATTAGATAAATGGATAGCAGATGGTAGGAGCCAGTTTTCTCACTGTTAGAGTGGGAATTTAAGGGCAAGCAAGAGCAATAGGCCAGTATGATCCAGATGGTAATGGGTTAGAACTGGAGACATCTGGGCGTGCCTGGGTGGCTCAGTGGGTTAAAGCCTCTGCCTTCAACTGAGGTCATGATCCTGGCGTCCTGGGATCAAGCCCCGCATCAGGCTCTCTGGTTGGTGGGGAGCCTGCTTCCTCCTCTCTGCCTGCCTTTCTGCCTACTTGTGATCTTTGTCAAATAAATAAATAAAATCTTAAAAAAAAAAAAAAAAGAACTGGAGACATCCATAAGAACTCATCCTTAGGTTGATATGAATACAGACGAATACATATAGAAATATTTAAAGATATGTGGGACATCTGGGTGGCTCAGTCAATTAAGCATCTGCCTTCAGCTCTGGTCATGACCCCAGGGTCCTGGAAATTGAGCCCTGCGTCGGGCTCCCTGCTCTATGAGAGTCTGCTTCTCCCTCTACCCCTCTCCCTCACTTGTGCTTGCTGTCTCTCAAATAAATAAATAAAATATTTTATTTTATAACTAAATAAAACCTTGTGCTTTGCTCTTTCTCAAATAAATAAATAAAATCTTTTAAAATAATAATATTTGAGAAATATTTACAGATATATGCCGATACTGGGTGAAAATATACCTATATATGTTCTTGCTCTGTCAGCTGAGAGAACCTTAAAAAAAAAAAAATGACACTTCAGTAGCATGAGCATGCCTACCACCCAGATCTTGTTCCTAATACTATCTTCAGTAAAAGGACCCAGGGCTTCTCAGAGAAATGGCTAATTCTAGAGTTCATGTAAAAAACATATAAGGTGACAGGTGGCTCAGTCAGTTAAGCATTTGCCTTTGGCTCAGGTCATGATCCCAGGGTCCTGGGATTAAGTTCTGAATGGGGCTTCCTGCTCAATAGAGGGTCTGCTTCTCTCTCTTCCTCTGCCCCACCCTTGCTTGTGCACTCCCACTCTCTCACATTCTCTATCTCTCTCAAATAAATAAATTAAATCTTTAAAAAAAAGAAAATATACAAGGTGAGCCTAGAGCATTTTATGGGTCAGAAAATTAGGAAGTGCTCAGGAAAAAAAAACCAAAATAAAACAAAAATCTTACACTGATGGGGGCATATGTTAAAGGGACACAAGAGCTAACTGAAAGAGCTTCCCAGAGCCAAAGATGGAATAATTTTAGCAAAAAAATAAATAAAGTGGTACTGAATAATAATCTGAAGTACAAAATAAATACCTTTTGAGTCCATACTGATATAAATTATTGAATAAGTAAACGGAGGAGATAAGACAAACCTCTTGTGCAAGAAACTTTCAAATAATTTATGTAGATACTCCACCCTCAAGGAAAGGGAGCATAACTTTCCACTCCTTATGTGTGTGGCCTGTCCACAGTGACTTCCTTCTCAACAGCTCAGTATGGAAAGTGGGAAGGAAAGAGTAACTTCACAGTGAAGAAATCTGACAAACACAAGGGCAACATCAACATCAACATCATGTTAATAGAATGTACTCTTGATGTGATGTGATGAAAATGGCATTCCACCTCTTTGGCTTACCCCTTAAATCCCCATAAACCCAGTCTACCTATGAGAAAAACATCAGACATGTCTAATAGAGGCCATCCTATAAAATATCTAATCAGTACTCCTTAAAACTGAAAAAGTCATTTTGTAAGTTAAATAGTGACCACCCAAAGAAGCCAGGTTCTCATCTCTAGAGCTTGTAAATGTAACCTTATTTGCAAAAGGAATATTTTGCATGATTAAATTAATGATTTTGAAATGAAGAGATTACCTTGGACTAGCTGATTTGACCCTAAATGCCATCACAAATGTCCTTAAAGATAGAAGTGAAGGGAAATCTAAAAGAGACACACACAGAGAAGGCCATGGGAAGATGGAGGCAGAGACTGGAGTGATGCAGCCACAAGCCCAGGAATGCCAGAGCAGCCACCAGACACAGGAAGAGGCAAACTACAGGTTCTCCCTAGAGCCCCAGAGAGAGGGTGGCCCTGCTAGATTTTGGACCTCTAACCTCCAGAACTGTGAAAGAACACATTTCCATTGCTGTAAGCCATCAAGTTTTGTGGTAATTTCTTACAGCAGGCACAAGAAATTAATACAGTCATAAAAAAGAAAAGTCTGAGAAACTGTCATAGCCAAGAGAAGTCTAAGGAGACATGACAACAAGTTGTAATATGATATCCTAGATGTTATCCTAGAATAGAAAAAGTGTATTAGATTTTTAAAAATAATGAAATCTGAATAAACTTTGGGCTTTATTAAATAATACTATATCAATATTTGTTCATTAATTGTAGCAAATGTATTATAGTAATGTAAGATGTTAATAATAGGAGAAAATAAGTCTAAAGTATATAAAAACTCTCTGTATTATCTTTTAAATTTTTCCTGTAAATATAAACCATCCCAAAAAAATAAAGTCTATTTAAAATGAAAATACTGATAATAAATAAAACCTCAGAAACAAAATTTAGATGATTGCAATACATCTTGATTATAAGGAATGAAAGACAGAGATGGTTTGGGACTACAATACACTTAACTATTAATTTTTTTACATATAAAAATGTTTCAATATGTTCATTAAAATTTTTAAGATAAAGAACAAACATAGAGGTGAAGTGAGGGCATAGGCAAAATGGGTGAAGGGGATTAAGAGATACGAACTTCCAAGTTATAAAATAAATCACAAGGATGTGGAAGTACAGCATAGGGAATATAATCAATGATACTGTAATAACTTCATATGGTGAAAGATGGTAACTAGACTTATTGTTACCATTTTGAAAAGTATATAAATGTAAAGTCACTGAAACTAAAATAATACTGTATGTTAACTATACTTCAATTTTTTAAGTTTTATTTATTTATTGACAGAGAGAGAGAGAGCACAAGCAGGCAGAGCACAAGAGGGTGAGGGATAAACAGGCTCAACACTGAACAAGGAGCCCAATATAGGGTTTGATCCCAGGACCCTGGGATCATGACCAGAGCTGAAATTAGTCATTCAACCAACTAAGCCACCCAGGTGCTCCTATACTTCAATTTTTTAAAAAAGAGCAAAAACAGAAATTTTTCTTCAAGCCACTAAAAGGAAGAAGGAACCAAGAAAATAATGTAATCTAGGGGGAAATCACAAGAAAATATATATATATATATACATATAATAAAGTATGATAAAATGAAAACATAAAACATTACCAAGAAAATAATGTAATCTAGGAGGGGAAATCACAAGAAAAAAAATATATATATACATATAATAAAGTATGATAAAATGAAAACATAAAATGAAAACATAAAATGGTGAGAATAAGACTGAAGATACCAATAAAAGTAAATTAAAGTTAAAGATTTAATTTCTAGCTATATGCTACTTACAATTAATGAAGAAAGGTTAAAAATAAAGCACAGATAAATATATGCCAGGCAAATCACAATACAAGAAAGTATGTGTGGCATTATTAGCATTGGAAAAAATAGAATTCAAGTCAAAACACATGAAATGGAACAAGGAGGGATTTATAGTGATATAAGCTGTAATTCTCCCAAGAAGATAACTATATTCATTAACCATCATGACTAAACAGCATACCATCAAAATATAAAGCAAAAGCTATTAGAAAAAAATGTGCATTATATTCACAAAGTCTCAATTTAATAGAAAACCTTAACTCATCTCTCTCAGTAAAGGACATGATAAGTAGGCAAAAAATAAAGAAGTTTTCAGAGAATTTGAGTAACATTATCACTGGAATGATTTTATTAATATATAGAGAATGAATACCACACATACAGAGACTATCTATCCTTTCAAACAACTCTGGATGTACTACCAAAAACGGTCATGTGTAGTGTCACAGAACAACTCTCAATGAATTCCTCAAAGTTTAAATTTACAGGCTATATTACTCAGTCACAATTCAATACTATAAGTTTACAACAAAGCATCTTAAAAGCCACCAAAATTAATCTACTTACAAATAAAGAATTACAAAAATACTGTATATTAAAACCTCTGGGTTGCAACCAGGTTTTTTAGAAGAAAATGCATAAACTTAAATACAATTATTAGAAAACAACTGAAAAGTTCATGTAACTTCAAGTTACATTAAAAGACAACATGGTGCTGGTACAGGAGTTAAAAATGGGCCAGTGGTGGCGCCTGGGTGGCTGATTGGGTTAAGCCGCTGCCTTCAGCTCGGGTCATGATCTCAGGGTCCTGGGATCGAGTCCAGCGTCGGGCTCTCTGCTCAGCAGGGAGCCTGCTTCCCTCTCTCTCTCTCTCTCTACCTGCCTCTCCATCTACTTGTGATCTCTCTCTCTGTCAAATAAATAAATAAGATCTTTAAAAAAAAAAAAAATAGGCCAGTGGAACGGAGAATGCCCAGAAACAAAACCAGGCATATATGTGAATATAATATAAGTGGTATTTCAAATCTGAGGAAATGACAGGTCACTCATTAAATAATACTAGCAAAATTATATGGGAAAACTTCCTAAAGAATACTTAATGATTTTCCTGATTTGTACAAAGGAAAAGCTGTCCTTTGGCTTAGATCCTAAAGCTTCACTGGGAGAAATCTTTCCTGAAGAGAGATTAAATATGATTTTCAGATCCCCATTCAGAAAGAATCCCCTGGCCCATCAGCCTCAGGGAAACCCCACCAGCTCTGAAGAGTAACATTTTTTAGGCTACCATTTATCAGACAATTAGGAAGTGTCAGATACTGTGCTAAGATGCTTCCATTAGCTCCGGTCCTCATAATAACACTGAAAAATAAGCACAAGTAATTCCATTTTAAGATGAGGCAAGCAGAAGCTCAGAGATATTAAATAACTTCGTCAAGATCATAAAAGCAGGGGTGCCTGGATGGCTCAGTCAATGGAGCATCCCACTTCTGCTCAGGTCATGATAGCAGGATCCTGGAATCAGGCCCCACATACGGCTCCCCGCTCTGTGGGGAGTCTGCTTGTCCCTTTCCCTCCCCTTCTACCTGTCCCACCTCTTGCTCATGCTTTCTCTCTCTCTCAGATGAATAAAATCTTTTAAAAAGAAATGTAAATGTAAAAAAAAAAAAAAAAAACCCACAGAAGCAATAAGTAGCCAAAGTGGGCCTCAAACCTAGCATGGCCAGACTTCAAAGCCCATGCTTTGTACTGCACTTAATCCATCCTTATCTGTTCACAGATTTGCATTTTGAGTTTATTATGGGTTGAACTGAGTCTCCCAGAAGGATGCTAGAGTCCACAGCCCCTCTTGTGAGCATGATCTTATTAGGAAACAGAGTCTTTGCAGATGAGCAAATTAAGATGAGGCTACTAGAGGGGGCCCTAATCCAATATGACAATGTCCTTATAAAAGGGGAAATTTGGGCAGAGAGAGAGAAAAGAGAATATGAAGCAAGATGCAGAGAATGTCATGCATCACAAGCCAAGGAATGCCAGAGAGAGGCTACAAAGAGCTAGGAGAGAAATCGAAAAGATTTACCCTCATAGCCCTTAGAAGAAACCAACCCTGCCAACATGCTCACCTTGAACTTCTGGCCTCCAAAATTGTGAAACACATTTCTGTTGTATAAGCTACCTGGTGTATGGAACCAGGTGTGTGGAACGGCAGCCCTGGAAAACTAATCCAGGGCTCATTCTCCTCCTACAGCTCTCCCACTCACCTCAACCTTATGTTTAAGAACTCCGTTCTCCACACACTGAATGTTGATGGAGGGAGGTCGGTGAGGGATGGGCTAAATGGGTGATGTATTAAGGAGGGCACTTGTTGGGTTGAACACTGGCTGCTATATGTAAGTGATGAATCACTAAATTCTACTCCTGAAAACAAAATTCTCCATGAAAATTTTCCCAATCTCATGAATGGAACCAGCATTCATGTACTAGAAGCAGAACAGTCTCCCCTCAAGATTATAGAATCGAGAAAGACCTCAGGACACCTGATAGTAAGAATGAGGAATAATAATTGTAGACAGGATCTCTTGAAAGCAGCTAGGACAAAGAAGCTCCTTACATACAGAGGAAAGCCCATCAGAATAACGTCAGACCTGTCCACAGAAACCTGACGAGCCAGAAAGGGCTGGCACTATAATTCTGTATCCTCCAATGACTTGTTTCATGGGGTGCCTGGGTGGCTCAGTGGGTTAAAGCCTCTGCCTTCAGCTCAGGTCATGATCCCAGGGTCCTGGGATCAAGCCCCACATCAGGCTCTCTTCTCAGCAGGGAGCTTGCTTCAGCCTCTCTCTCTGCCTGCCTCTGCCTGCTTGTGATCTATGTCTGTGAAATAGATAAATAAAATCTTAAAAAAAAGACTTGTTTCCTATTTGAGTTTGTGTTTTTCCAAACATAGTATAATTCCAAGTCTTAACCTTATAATGCCATTCCTTTCTCTCCCAAAAATACCACTTGCTTTATTTACAATACTTGAAACATGACACTGTACATGGTAAGTATACAGCTATATTTCTCTGACATTCATATACTTTTGATATATATAACTGCTATAACCCATTAATAAAGCAATTAGCTATATGTATCAAGACTTCTAGAGGCTTTTACCATTCAACTTATTCCCATTTTGAGGACTGTATGTCAGGTAGATAAATTAAAAAAAGGAAAAAGTCATATGCACTGCAATATAATCTAAAAGTAAGTATTTGGAAATGAATCTAGAATATTCAAGTAGAAGAATAATAAAGTAAATCAAGGGGTCTGAATCTGTGAAATATCATGGATTTATGAAAAAGGATATTTAGGAAGAATATATGAAACATTGGAAAATATTTTCTACAAAACATGAAAAGTAGTAAATACAATTGGAAATGTGAGTATAATTGTGAGACATTTATATAAATGCTCAGGGACTAGAAGAAAATATGCTAAATAAAAATACATATGATTTGTATCGTGTTTTTGTTTTAATGATTTTAAAAAGAAAGAGGAAAAAAATCTGCTTAATTAATTTGTGTCCTTCAGAAGAATTGGATCATGGTCTCTGTACACAGAGCAATCACAGCACACTTTACATTTTTGTAATTGATATCCTGTAGCAGTAAATCCTTGAGGATGAACCCTGACTACAGGCAGTTCAAAAGTACTAAAATTGGGATATTCAGCCTCTTTTCTCATTGATGACTCAGAGCATGCTGTTTATTTCTGACCTAAAACAATATAAAAAACATGAATCCAAAATAAAAAACTAGTCAAACTCTGCAAATAGATGCCACAGCAGCAAATCAAAGGGCAGCCTCAATATAAGCAGTGTACAAGTGCCTGTCTCCACACAACTCCCCCAGTCCCACCTGAACACCCTCATACAGGAGTCCCCTCTGAAGGTGTGTGTGCAGGACACCAATGGTGGCCATCATCTATGCCATGTGAACTCTCTTGCAGACCTCAAAGGGTACCTTTGGATTCAAAAGATTGGGTTCATTGTGCTGCTTTTGCCTCTCTCAGCAGCTCTGTCCTTGTAATACTTCATGCATCTAAATTACTCTTGTCATGGCCACAGAGGCAGTTCAGGCTCTTGTTATTTCAGGATTAGAACATTCTAACAGTCTCCAACGCCTCATACACTTGTTCACCTGCTCAGACTCCATGCTATCACCACTATGTGTATGATATACACAAATACACATATATTTGTGTATATATATATATATATATATTATGTATATATATGTGTATATATATATATTTGTGTGTGTATATATATACCTGTGTGTGTGTGTGGATGTGTGTGTACATTTACATAATGTACATACACATGTATATATGTATATACACATATATGTATATACATACATATATATACACACATATATTTAATTAGTGAGAATCCCTTGATGAATGACCACTGGTTGCTATGCTAGCTACTAGAAATGCACTTTTTTTAAAAAATTTATTTATTTGTCAGAGAGAGAGCGAGTGAGAGCGAGCACAGGCAGACAGAGTGGAAGGCAGAGTCAGAGGGAGAAGCAGGCTCCCCGCGGAGCAAGGAGCCCGACGTGGGACTCGATCCCAGGACGCTGGGATCATGACCCGAGCCGAAGGCAGCTGCTTAACCAACTGAGCCACCCAGGCGTCCCTGGAAATGCACTTTTGAACAGACTTTAAGGGCTGGATGTTTGTATGCCTCCAAAAATCATATGTTGAAGCCCTAATTCCCAATGTGATATCTCTGAGGAGATGGGGCCTTTGGGAGATAGTTAGTTTTAGATGAGGTAATGAGAGTGGTGCCCTCATGAAGAGATGGGTGTCCTTACAAGAAGAAGAGGCATAAGACCTCTCTTTATGCATGCACACCAAGAAAAGGCTATCTGAAGATATAGCAAGAAAGTGGACATTTACAACCCAAGAAACAAGTCTTCAGCAGATGCCAAATCCATGCACACCTTGACCTTGAACTCCTCACCTTTTGGAAATGTGAGAAATAAATGTCTGTTGAAGCTGCTCAATCTATGGTATACTTATTTTAGCAGCCCAAGCTAACCAGAACAGATTGTACCTTCATTGAGCTCATGATCTGTAGAAAAGTGTTAATAACTAAGCAAAGTAAATAAATGAACAGTTTAAAATCTGATAAAAGCTACAAGACCAAGCCTATTGTACTTTAGGAGAGAAACTGGCAGGAGGGCAAAAGAGACTTGCCTACAGAAATGGGGACCCAGTGGAAATTCAAAGAAAGAATAGGAGTTAGAGGAGTAAGAGCTGAATATAAAGGGCCTTATAGGCCATGTTAAGGATTTAGTATCACATAAAAATAAAAATTTATTTAGGCATTTTAAGTTTAAAAGAACATGATATTATTTGTGTATAGAAAAAAATTCTCTTTGGTTGCTGAGAAATTATTCTGAGAAAAAACCAAAGAGGTTTTGCAAAAAGACCAGTTTAAAAGTGACTGTAGTAGTCCTGGGTGGGTTGTTTGCAGCATAGATGAAGTGAGTTTATACGAGGAATATTAAGAACATGAGATCAATAGAAATTGGTGAAGTACACAAATTGGTAAATATAGAAATCGATTTAATTTGGTGACATGTTGGGTATGGTGGGTAAGACTACTGACTCTCGAATTTCTAATTTATATAAGTACATCAATAGTTGCATCATTCAGTGAAATAGAGAAAACTATAGAGGGCCAGATTTGGATTGGAAATTGTGATATCAATGAGGAATGTAGTGACTTTGAAGTATCTCTGAATCAACAAGTGGAGATGTTAAGATACCTGAATACATGACTCTGTAGCCTAGAGGAGATATTTAGGCTGGAGACAGAAACTCATGAGTCACTGAAGCTACTTTTCTTCCCTCAGTCATTCAATTCAGACATTGCTGAATGTCTACAATGTGTCAGGTACTATATTAAAGAGAGTGGACAGCTCCTTCTTCCAAGAACAATGCCTCCCTATATCCTACAGAGTTAAGTCCAAATATTTTATATTGGTAATATTCAGGTTACTTCACAGACTATCCCCAGCTTACACTACCTCTTTTATGGGTAAATTCTCAAGTTCCCCAATTTTCCAAGTTGGTCAAACCAGTCTACCTGCTCATCTCCCAGCCAGAATAATGAGTTCCTGCCTCTACAACACTTTGCCCATAAAATACTCTTTCTTTCCTCTACTTTCCAACACAGGATGCCTTCCTTTCTTCCTTGTACCTATGGGAAATCCCTGAGGAGATGGGTCAGTCTCAGTTCTTCTTTTTCAACAGATCCTTCCAAGAGTTGAGTGTGAAGATGACTTTATTTCCACGACCATAAAATTCACAAATGTATTTTCAATGGGAAGTCCTCCCAATAGTTTAATTTGAAAATACTTGGTAAATACAAAATTCCTTTAGCAGCTAGATATACAGAAGGGTAATAGACACTGTTTCAAATGTTAAGCTGAACGTAAAATGGGAATTAGAGCTTCCTCCGAAGATAAATTTATCCTTTTGTCTTTCTTATCCTCTATCTAGAGAGCCTCTGTTTTTATTAAAGTTCTCAGAACTAAAAATTTTTCTTTCATCTCCCCAGCTCTTTCCTCCTTTTTTGGTGGGAGTGAGGGGTGGTCTAGGAAATTATAGCATTAAAAGAGTTTGCTTTCATTTTTCAAAAAGTGGTGCCACCATTTGTAACACAATGTCTCATAACTCCTATTTGAGTTTCCAGATTTTATAATAATAAAATCTGTGTATTAATTTATTAATGTACTTTGTATGATTTTGAATATGTATAGTCAAATGGGAAATAATAAGCAATATATACTCAATTTTGTTACAAATTATGTAACATAGATTACAACCCCCAAGTTGGTTGACAAAAGCCATAAAGTATAAAGCCTGAGAAGTCTATAAAGCCTGTGTGGCCAAGGGCATCTCCATAGTAAATAAAGTAAATAAAATACAACAGTTAAATGCAAACTGCACACTCACAATTATAGAGGGAAACTATACAACAGGAATGAAAAGCTAATATCATGAGCTTGCACCTGGAAAAAGTCTTCACACAGCAGTACTTTTCAAGTACTTCACACACCAGCATTTTGCCAACTTACCACAAAGGGGAATAACTTTACTCCTAAAATTTATGTACCAATTAAACAAAACATGATTCATTTAATAATACAGTTATAACAAAGATGGCAGAGTAGCAGGGGGACCTAGAGATTGCCTCATCCCTCAAACCACAGCTAGATCAACATAAAATCATTTTTTTAAAAAGATTTTATTTATTTATTTTACAGAGAGAGATCACAAGTAGACAGAGAGGCAGGCAGAGAGAGAAAGAGGGAAGCAGGCTCCCTGCTGAGCAGAGAGCCCGATGTGGGACTCGATCCCAGGACCCTGAGATCATGACCTGAGCCGAAGGCAGAGGCTTAACCCACTGATCCACCCAGGCACCCTCAACATAAAATCATTTTGAACAACTAGAAAATGGATCTGAGAAATAAGAAAACAATCTGCACAACTGGAGGGAAAAAAACATGGCAGATGCAAGATTAAGAGACTTGAATTGGGGGAGAGAAAAAAGGTGCCAGGAAGGGGAGGGAAGTCAGGGAGAGAAGTAGAGTGAAGTCAGGAAGAGAGAGAGCAGGAGAGAGAGCAGAGTGAAGAATTTACACAATATGTTGGGATGAGAGGACCCCCTGGGTCCCATTGGGAGAAATGGCTCTCCTTCCTGGAGTATATTTGGAAGAAAATATTTTGTCTCTCCAAGGACAAAAGGTTGCTGGGAGCCACTGAGTGCTGTTCAGCAGCACAGGACAGAGGCGTACACAGAGGGTAGATAACCTGGTCATAGCTTCTCACTGTGCTGTCACAACAGACTTCAGCCACTCTGCATGTGTGCAGTGAGACTGCTTTTCTGGGACAAAATGGTGTCAGGTGCACCCCAGAGGCTCTATTCAGGGGGAAGGAAGCATGTCCATGCTTGTTGGGCCCTTTAAAATATGGAATTTTGAATCCTAGCCACTGGCCAAAGATAAAACAAAAGAGAACTGTGGGACCAGGCCAGCCAATGGCCAGGTACAGACAGGATGAGGGCAGCAATCTTACAACAGCCTAGGACACAGACAAAGAGATTATTTGCTTTTCTGTGAGGGCCTCCTGAATACTGGTGGCCATGAGTTCCCTTCCCCAAGGACAAGAGGGTGAGGTGATGCCATCTTCCCTACTCCACCAACCAGCACAGTGGTACCTCAGAAAGAAACAGTGTTTCTAGTAGAGGCTGGAGTTACTTACACCATATCCCACACCTCCTATACCCAGCAGGCGCATCTCTGTAAGGGCAGGTCTGACTGTAAGCCAGAGTAGTAGGCCTGGGCCTCTTGCTCAGAAGACCAACACAGGCCCTCCTACATGTACCAGGCCTGCTGATCACAGAGTGCTCCAAAGAATCACCTTCAGTTCTGGTGGAAATAGAGCCAGGTGGGCTGGCTGGCTGGCTGGCTTGCTTGCTTTTATTTTTTTTTTTTCCGTCTCATTTTTTTTACCTTTGGTATAAGGCTTATAGTTTTTTGTTTGTTGGTTGTTTTATTTCAATTTCTCATTTTGGGGGTCAGTCTTCTTTTTTTCTTTTCTTTTCCTTTCCTTTTTTTTTTTCTTCTTCTTTCTTTCTTATACTTTGGAATTAAGCTTATAGGTTTTGGTTTGATTGTTTTCTTTTTTGTTTCTTTTCCTTTTCTCTTTTCTCGGTCAGATTTTGTTTTGTTTTGTCTTGTTTTTAAATCCAGGTTTTCTCAACAAACAAATCAAAGCAAACCTAGTTAAAGGTCCAAACCCACTTTCCACTCCTCCCATGCAAACAAGAAAGAACTCTGTAGAGGACTGACCTGTGGGAAAGAGCAGTCAAAACACAACAGTGAACACAGCATACACTAGAAACACTTCCTGAAGCATCAGGCCCTAGACAGTGTACAACCCTTCTTAATATAGTATTACTCTCAGGAGCAGGAAGCATAATAAGCTTTCATAGTACACAAAAGACAGAAAACAGAAACTAGACATATTGACAAGACAGGGGAATTCTCCCCAAAGGAAAGATCAAGAAGAAATCACAGCCACAGATTTAGATTTAGTAATATATCTGAATAAGAATTTAGAATGACATATTTACCCTAAAGATACAAATGTAGCGATCCAAAGGGGCACGTGCACCCGAATGTTTACAGCAGCAATGTCCGCAATAGCCAAACTATGAAAAGAATCTAGATGTCCATCAACAGATGAAGGGATAAAGAAGATGTGGTATACACACACACACACACACACACACACACACACACAATGGAATACTATGCAGCCATCAAAAGAAATGAAATCTTGCCATTTGAGACAACGTGGATGGAACTAGAGAGTATTATGCTTAGTAAAATAAGTCAATCAGAGAAAGACTACTATCATATGATCTCCCTGATATGAGAAAGTGGAGATGCAATGTGGGGGGGTTGGGGAGTAGGAAAAGAATAAATGAAACAAGATGGGATCAGGAGAGAGACAAACCACAAGAGACTTAATCTCACAAAGCAAACTGAGGGTTGCTGGAGGGAGGGGGGAAGGGGGAGGGTGGTGGGGTTATGGACATTGGGGAGGGTATGTGCTATGGTGAGTGCTGTGAAGTGTGTAAACCTGGCAATTCACAGACCTGTACCCCTGGGGCTAATAATACATTATATGTTAATTTAAAAAAAGAATTTAGAATGACAGTCATAAGAATATCAGCTGGGCTTGAAAAAGACATAGAAAACACCAGAGAAAACCTGGCTACAAAGATAAAAGACCTGAAAACTAGTCTGACTGAAGTAAAAAATGTTACAACTGAGATGCAAAACGAGCTAGATGTAATCACAACAAGGTTGGAAGAAGCAGAATATCAAATAGGTGATATAGAAGATAAAATTATGGAAATAATGAAGCTGAAAAGAAGACAGAAAGGAAACTATTAGATCATGAATACAGACTTAGGGAACTCAGAGATTCCACAAAGCATAATAATATCCATATTATAGGAAAGAGAAGAAAAGAGGGGAAAGGGGGTAGAAGGTTTATTTGAACAAATTATAGCTGAAAACTTCCCTAATCTGGGGAAGCAAACAGGCATTCAAGTCCAAGAGGCACAGAGAACTTCCTTCAAAATCAACAAAAACAGGCCAATACCAAAACATATCATAGTGAAACTTGCAAAATACAAAGATAAAGGGAATCCTGAAAGCAGCTAGGGGGAGCCTGCTTCCCCCCTCTCCTTGCCTGCTTCTCTGCCTACTTGTCATGTCCTTCTGTCAAATAAATAAAATCTTAAAAAAAAAAAAAAAAGAAAGCGAGGGAGTATGGAGAACCATCTAACATGTTAATGGACATTAAAAGAAAGCTGGAGTAGCCACACTTATATCAGAAAAACTAGATTTGAAACTAAAGACTAACAAGAGATGAAGAAGGACACTATGTCATAATAAAGGGGTATATCTAACAAGATTTAATGACTGTAAATATTTACGCCCCCAACTTGGAAGCAGCCAAATATATATATCAATTAATAACAAACTTAAAGAAATGCATGGGTAATAATACAATAGTAGGACTTTAACACCCCACTCATAGCAACGGACAAATCATCTAAGCAGAAAATCAATAAGGAAACAACAGCACTGAATAACACACTGGACCAGAGGTTCTTAACAGATATATTCAGAACATTTCATCCTATAGCAGCAAAGTATACATTCTTGTTGATTGCACATGGAACATTCTCCAGAATAGATCATATCCTGGGTCACAAATCAGGTCTCAATCAGTACCAGAAGACTAGGGTAACTCCCTGCATATTTTCAGACCACAATGCTATGAAACCTGAAGTCAACCACAAGAAAAAAATTGGAAAGAGCACAAATACATAAAGGTTAAAGAACATCCTACAAAGAATGAATGGGTCAACCAGTAAATGAAAATGAAAAAATAAATTTAAAAAAATACATCGAAACAAGTAAAAATGAAAACACAACAGTCCAAAACCTTTGGGACACAGCAAAGGCAGTTATAAGAGGGAAGTATATAGCAACAGAGGCCTACCTGCAGCAGCAAGAGAAGTCTCAAATACACAACCTAATCTTACATTTAAAGCAGTTGGAAAAAGAACAGCAAATAAAAGCAGAAGAAGGGAAATAATTAACATTAGAGCAGAAATAAATGATACAGAAATTTAAAAAAAAAAAAACAGAACAGATCAACAAAACTAGGAGTTGATTCTTTGAAAGAATTAACAAAAGTGATACACCTCTAGCCAGACTTATCAAAAACAAAAGAAAAGGGACTCAAATAAATAAAATGATGAAAGAAAGAGGAAACATCACAACCTACAATATAGAAATACAATTATAAGAGACAATCTGAGCAATTATACGCCAACAAATTGAGCTATTTGGAAGAAATGTATAAATTCCTAGAAATAAATAAACTACTGAAACTGATACCAGAAGAAATAGAAAATTTGAAAAGATATCCATAACCAGCAAATAAATTGAATCAGTAATCAAAAATCATTCAACAAAAGAGTTCAGGGCTGGATGGTTTCCCAGGGGAATCCTACCAAACATTTAAAGAAGAATTAATACCTATTCTCCTGAAGCCGTTGCCCAAAACAGAAAAGAAAGAAAAACTTCCAAACCCATTCTATGAGGCCAGCAGTACCTTGATCCCAAAACCAGACAAAGACCCCAAAGGAGAATTACGGACCAATATCCCTGATAAACATGGATGCAAAAATTCTCAACAAAATATTAGCTAATTGAATCCAATAGTATATCAAAAGGATTATTCACTATGATCAAGTGGGATTTATTCCTGAGTTGTACGGGTGGTTCAATATTTGCAAATCAATCAATATGATATACCACATATTCATAAAAGAAAGGAAAAGAATGATATGATTATGTCAACAGATACAGAAAAGCATTTCACAAAATACAGCATCCTTTCGTGATAAAAACCCTCAAGAAAGTAGGGATGGAAGGAACACAACTTAACATCATAAAGGTCATATAGAAAAGACCCACAGCCAATATCATCCTCAATAGGGAAAAACAGCTTTTCACCTAAGGTCAGGAACACGACAGAGATGTCTACTCTCACCACTGTTGTTCAATATAGCAGTGTAAGTCCTAGTCTCAGCAACCAGCCAACAGAAAGAAATAATGGGCATCCAAATTGGCAAGGAAGAAGCCAGACTTTCTCTACTGACGATGACATGATACTTTCTGTAGAAAACCCCGAAGACTCCACCAAAAAATTTCTAGAACTCATACATGAGTTCAGCAAAATCACAGAATATAAAATATATTCTGTGTATATTTGATATGATACATATCATATCAATATTTTATATCATATTCATATTTTATATGAATATAAAACTTACAGAAATCTGTTGCATTTCTATACACCAATAATGAAGCAACAAAAAGAGAAATCGAGGAATAGATCCCATTTACAATTGCACCCAAAACCATAGGTACCTAGGAATAAATCCAACCAAAGAGATAAAGGATCTGTACACTGAAAATTATAGAACATTTATGAAAGAAGTTGAAGAAGACATAAAGAAATGGGAAAACATTCCACGCTCATGGATTGGAAAAACACATATTGTTAAAATGTCTATACTGCTCAAAGCAATCTATACATTCAATGCAATACCTATCAAAATAACACTGGCATTTTTCACAGAGCTAGGACAAACAATTCTAAAATCTGTATGGAACCAGAAAAGACCCTGAATAGCCAAAGTAATGCTGAAAAAGCAAAGCAAAGCAGGAGGCATTATAATTCCAGGCTTCAAGGTGCATTACAAAGCTGTGATCAAGACAGTATGGTACTGGCACAAAAACAGATACACAGAACACTGAAACAGAATAGAAAACCCAGAAATGGACTCAGAACTTTACTGTTAACAAAGCAGGAAAGAATATCCAATGGGGGGAAAAAAAAGTATTCTCAGGTATTAGGAAAACTGAATAGCACCATGAAGATGAAACCGGACCAATTCCTTATACCATACACAAAAATAAATTCAAAATGGATGAAATACCTAAATGTAAGAAAGGAAACCATTAAAATCCCAGAGGAGAAAGCAGGAAGCAACCTCTTCGATCTTGGCCACAGCAACTTCTTACTAGACACACCTCTGGAAGCAAAGGAAGCAAAAGCGAAAATGAACTATTGGGACCTCATCAAAACAAAAAGCTTCTGCACAGTGAGGAAAACAATCAACAAAACTAAAAGGCAACCAATGGAAGGGGGAAGATATTTATAAATGACATATCAGATAAAGGGTCAGCATCCAAAATCTATAAAGAACTTATCAACCTCAACACCCAAAAAACAAATAATCTAATTAAGAAATGGGCAGAGCACATGAATAGGAACTTTTCCAAAGCAGACACCCAAATGACTAACAGACACATGAAAAGATGTCAAACATCACTCTTATCGGGGAAATACAATTGAAAACCACAAATAGATAGCACCTCACACCCGTCAGAATGGCTAAAATTAACAACTCGGGAAATTATAGGTGTTGGTGAGGATGCGGAGAAAGGGGGAACACTCTTGCATTTCTGGTAGGAATACAAAGTGGTGCAGCCACTCTGAAAACAGTATGGAGTTTCCTTAAAAAGTTAAAACTAGAACTACACTATGTTCCAGCAATGGCACTACTAGGCATTTATCCATATGATACAGAAATACTGATTCAAAGGGGCACATGCACCCCAATGCTTATAGGAACACTATCAACAACAGCCAAATTATGGAAAGAGCCCAAATGTCCATCAACTGATGGATGAATAAAGAAGATGTGATCTATATGTATATATACAGTAGTTTTCTGGTGTGTATGCCTGTGTGTGTATGTGTGGACACATATATATACCACACTGTTCCACTGATCTGTGTGTCTGTTTTGTGCCAGTACCATACTATCTTTCCTCATATATACAGAGGGAATAGAATATATATATATATTCATTCTTTTTGATCACTAAGCCATAATTGCATTACATATATATAAAATATATGTCATAATAAAGGGGTCTAACAAGATTTAATAACTGTAAATATTAATATTTACAATAGTAAATAGTAAAATATTATAATATATACTATACTATATAATAATATAGTAAAATATACTAAAATAAGCAGTAAATAGTAAAATACTACAATAATATAATACAGAATATTATATTATAAATATAATATATATATGTAATGCAATTATGGCTTGGTGACCAAAACGAATGAAATCCTGTCATTTGCAACAATGTGATGGAACTAAAGTATATTATGCTAAGCAAAGTAAGTCAGAGAATGACAAATATCACTCTTACGTGGAATTTAAGAAACAAAACAGATGACCATAGAGGAAGGGAAGGAAAAATAATAAATAAAATAAAATAAATAATAAAATAAAATAAAAACAGAGAGGGAGGCAGACCATAAGCGATTCTTAAATATAGAGAACAAACAGAGGGTTGATGGAAGGAAGGTTGGTGAGGGGATGGATTAAACTGATGATGGGCATTAAAGAATGTATTTGTTGGAATGAGCACTGGGTATTGTATGTGGGTGATGAATCACTGGATTCTGCTCCTGAAACCACTGTATTACTGTATGTTAACTAACTTGAATATAAATTTAAAAAAATACTAATACAGCCATGCCACAATGTATAGGAAAGGAAGAAAAGGAAACATATTTCTCTCCACAAAAAGATTCAGATCCACTCATCACAAGGGTTAACAAGACAACTTTCAATGTAATTTCGAAAGGCCTCTTTGGGTGATTGCTCACAGAATACAGTGATCTTTCCAAGATTATATGCTGCCTCAGCCCACACAGAAAAGCTTCAGGTAACTTTTAAATGGAGGTCTTGCTTTCTGAAACTCCCTTGAACAAGGAATAATCAGGTGTAAAGACTGTATTAGAAAGAGAATAGCTAGCCTTGCCTATGAGAAACAAGGAAGCATAAAAGGGGATATTTGAGCGGAGTCTTCAAAGACAGCAGGAGTTCACCAAGCCAAAAAGAACTTTCTTGGTAGAGGGGATAACATGTGGAAGTCAGAGGTATAAAAGAGGATACAACACTGTGAGTATAGGAGCAAAGGACAATAGGAAGGGAAGACACGAGATATCAGGAACACTCATTAAGAACTATGAAAATCAAAAAATCAATCAATCGATCAATAAAGGTTAAAAAAAAGAACTATGAAAATCATTTTAGGAGGTTTGTATTTTATCCCATGGGAGGTAAAGAATTATTCGATGTTTTTTAAACAAGGTGAATGGAATGCTCAATATGTATTCTAGAACAAAGCTGGGACTTATGTACTATAAACTTTTTTTTTTTTTTTTTGCTGTATTGGGAGAAATAATTTTTAGACTGTGGGCCTGTGGGAGGATGTTAAGAAATGCACAGACAGATGTGGGTGGGAGAGAAATCTGACGGTCTCAAGAGCAGTGCTGCTCAGTTGCTCCTCTGCAGTACAATAGACTTGTATGGTTTATACTGAGACTGTGTCCCCTGTCCCAGGACTGAGGAATGCCAGCTATGCAAAGGAGTTCAGCCATCTTCCAGCAGGAAGGACAGGCAAGTTTGTGTCAGGACTGCAAGAAGCACAGAGGCCTGGAGTGAGGCACTGATTACATTCATCAGAACTAGTGTTCCATGTTCAGCTGTATGATATGTATAATGACAGCTAACATGTGCTGACAGTATGTGTTAGGTACTGTTTTCAGTGTTTGCGTGCATTAATTCATTTATCCCTCATAACAACCCTATAAGTAGTACTATCATCAATCCCATTTTATAAATAAGCTATTTGAGGCACATAAAAGTTAGGAAATTTGCCTAAAGTCTCAGAGCTAATAATAATAAATAAAATAAAATAATAAATAAAAATAATAAATAAATAAAGGAAATAGCATCCTAAACTAGGCCATCCTGGCCCTGGAAGCAGCACACAAATGACACTACAAAAATGAGTTTTGGCTTACGTGTTAGCCAGGTCAAGCTTATATAACAAAATAACATAGACTAGGTGGCTTAAACAACATTTATTTCGCACAGTTTTAGGACAGGCAAATTCAAGATCAAAGTGTCAGCTGATCTGGTGTCTGGTAAGAGCCCCATTCCTGGCTTGCAGATAGTCACCTTCCTGTTGTATCTTCATATGGCAGAAGGAAAAGGGGTTCCAAAATCTTCCTCTTCTGATAAGGACACTAACCCTATCATAGAGGACCCACCTTCATATTCTCATTTAAATCTAATTAACTGCAAATACTACCACATTGAGGGTTAGGGCTTCAACATGTGAAGACAGGCTTGGGGGCTGGGTGGAGAAACAACACATTCAGTCTATAATAGCCAGCATGTTCTTCTCTCAGAAGGAAAAGATCACAAGTTCACTCTCCATGACAGGTTGTACTCAATATATGACATCTTAATACTAAAGAAAAATGAGGACAGAGTAACATACAGAAGGTAACAAGAGCAGACTGACCAGAAGAAAGTGGACCAAGCTCTCATCCTCCCAGAAATAAATATACATTCTGTGAAAGGGTCAGCACTGCCTAACTTTCCCAGTAGAGTGAAACTTCCAGGCTGTTTTCTGAAAAAATCAAGAGTCTTTGAAGAGAATTGGTTGAGGAAACATATGGTACCATGAAAACAAGCATGGGGAGCAGTAGTAGACACAATGCCAAAGAAAAGTCGGGAAAGAGCAGGAATGATCTGGTCAGGTGATAGCTGAGTTAAGCCTTACAGGCTACATTGAAGATACCCATGCAAAGGACATGGAAAGGCACTCCAGGTTCAGGATATGAGGAAGAGAATGGGATAGGCATAGGCAGACAAAAAAAAAAGCAGACTTATATGTTCAAAGACAACAGGCCAATCAACTAATTTCTAATGTCTTCTAAAGCCTCCATTGTCTAAATCTGTGTTTTGGACACCATCTCTCTAATTCATAAAACTGTTTTTTTAGCATGAATTATGTCCTCATAAATCCTCTTTTTTGTTTCCTTTGGGAGAACAGATACAGATATCTTGATGCACATATATGTATACTTTTATCCTTAACTTTTTGTAATGTAAATCTATAAAATAAGTAATGCTATTGTAGCAGATGCAATTCAGGATGAGCCTAGATGTGGTTGGTGCCTGGGATGAGACATAAAATAGATTATTAAATCCCTAATAAATAATAAAATAGATTATTAAATCCCTAATAAATAATCTGTCATTCTTCCCATCCCTCAAAGTACTCGACTCCAAAAGGTAAACAGCAAGAGAAGGTACAGCAAGAGAAACCAGAAAAAAATTATTTGGTTTTGTGCTATCTGAAGCTTACACTCAGCATTCTCACAGATGCCTTAGTAAAATGTAAACTGTTAGGACTAAGTGGTTTTAGCTGGTGATAATTAAAACTGGAGAGAAGAAGGAGAGAGACCAGGGCGGGGGCAGTTGGAGAGAGCTTCATCACCCTCCTGGAAGAAGCTGGTTTTCTACTCCATTTGCTTCCAACCACCATGACCTCTCACCTCACTCATCTGTCTCCACCCAGCCCACCCCACTTCTCCATCATCAATGAGGAGCTGGTGGTTCAGCAAAACTAATACAACCCCTCTTTTGTACCTGCTATGCTGTTTGTGCTAACTTCTTGCCATAAATATAAACTTGAGCTCTCTTTCATTCAACAAGTATTATTGATTTAAGATATATCAGGAACAGGTAGTTGCTGATGATATAGAAGATGAAATTAGTCTCCCATCACAGATTTTACTTTCTAGTGGGTAATATTAACAAATGAATGGAGTGGTAGGAGTTATAAAGTTAGAAATATAGGATACCACAGGAGCATGTATAACATTGAAGACCCAGGGCAGGCTAGGATAGGGTAGGGGCTGGGATGGGATAGTGATTGTTCCAAAAAGAGGGAGGAAGTATACAAAGTCACAAAGAGGACAGAAAACACCGTCCAAACAAGGAACTGAAAAACAACCTAATGTAACCAGAACATTCAGTGGAAAAGTTGTTGGTGGTAAGAAATGTCTCAGACATAATAAGTTTGAGATGCATGTGCAACATTAAGTGGAAACGTCCAGTAGACTGGGGCATATATGTCCCTGATACCCAGAAGAAAGGTCAGGTTTAGACACAGCTTTCTCATTTCTCCAGTAGCATTTTTCTTCTTCACAATACTCCTAAGAAAAATAGTAGTCTGAAGTCAATGAGAATACTTGGTGGTTTTTTAAAGAATTGCCAATAATGTGTAGGAAGTTTGAGGTTAGAGGCACAAAATTACATTTTTCCTGCTGTTGTATTATCTTGCTTAGAAGGCCTTCTTTTATTGGTGGCCTACTCTGCAATCAATTGAAACCTGAATGAGGGCTCATCCATTGTCTGGGCAAGTAGCTACAAACTTAGTTCTTTATGTTAACAGAAGCTTTTCTTTCCTTTGTTGAAAGTTCTTTGACATCATTTTCTAACTGTAATTGCTATTTACCCATTGATCTGAAAAACAGGATCCAGTGTAAGATTAATGCTAGAAAGTTAACATTCTCTAGATTTTAACTCTGTAGTGCAAAATTATAAATATACTGTTTACATATATATATAGAGAGAGAGAGAGAATTTTCATGTCTCACATCAATCACAGTGAAAACAAGCATATACATTTTAAATATTATGACAAGCAAAAAAGTTAGACTAAAAAAGAAGTACTTCTATTTTCTTTCTAAATCAGAGTCAAGCTCTATCCAGTCTCCTTTGTCATGTTAGAATCCACCTGCCTGTTAATAGTTTGCAAAGATCTTCTCATGTCTTCCCCAAGTCTCAGTACCTTGAAGTACAAATGCTACCACTAACAATTGCATTTTTAACTACATCTCACTCACCCCAAAAACTCTCCTCTATTTTCCCACTGGACCAAGTTTCAAGAATTGTATCTTCTTCCTCTTGTGAGCTCCAATCTTTACCTAGTTTTATCTTTTGGCATGGTGTCCCAGACTTCTACAGAAGTATTCTTTTGATATGAAGCTACTTCACTTTTTAAAAGCTGGATATACAGTCACATAAAAATAACAATCCATTGAAAACAATTACAGAGATTTAAACTCTGATTTTTTAATCTTATTTATAAATTATTAATTAAAACAGTGAAGTCCTTTTCAAAGGGAAGAAAAATATAAAGACTGAGTAAAGTTGGTGAAATAAAGGTACTCATTGATAAGCCATTGTTTATTGATTTAATATTCACTAATAAATTTTCACTTCTCTTCATTCATACCTTACATTTTATTCTTTCCACTCTGTGATATCTCTGTGATAGCTCACAAATGCAACTAAGCTGTCCTTAGATGGTGGTGCCACCTGGTGGCTAGTTTACACATCGGCTAAAAGCCATTTCTCCAAGTTCTTTATGTCAGGCAGCAACATTACTATATTTCCCTTTCCTATTCTTTTCCAATTCTTGCCCTGTTATTTCATATAAATCTATCTTCCTCTTCCTACACTCTCTGATCTCTGTTCAATTTGTGAGAAAAATAACAAACACACCTGCCGAATTGTAGCAAATAAGCATTAGAGAATATCTGTCATATATCAGTATCAAAAAAAAAAAAAAATGAGATGGAAGACATGAAGAAATAGTAACAAGTTTCACCAGGCATTTCCATCTACTATCTCATCATTCCCTAATTTACTAAATTTACTCAAGTACCGAAATGTAAAACCAAAAACACTTCCATGAAGTACTAGGATGGCAGCACATTGCTTTCTCATTATAAAGCAGCACAAATGCAGCTAAGTCAGATATGGGAGGATTTGGAATTTTGCAGTCTAATCAAAATTTAACTGCCACTTCTAACACTGTTTCCTTTAGGAATTACATTCTGAATTCAAATAGTTTTGAATTATGACATTTTATGTAGAAGCTTCCTATAAATTCAACTGGTACATTATTTTAAAAAGAGTAAATTATTTCCAAAGATACCCAAACCAATATAGCTCAAAGACTGGTCTGTAGAATGGGCATAATAAAACTTGGTTTATACAGGAATAATTAGAGAAAATATTTTAAAGTAGCTAACACAGTATATGATAAATACTGTGTTCAATCTATTCTAACAGGTGAACTGATAAGTTACCTGTTCATCTTTGGAATCATTATCCTGCCAGTAGTTAAAAACATAAAAATCACAACTAACATTCCTAGTAAGAAAATAAAATGATTGCCTTAAGTGATCTCTGAGTTTACATCTAGCTCTAAAAATACCCTACAGTTCTGTAATGCTCAGAATCTCTGTCACAACTGCACACAACTCACAGAAACCACTTAATCATCTAATATTGTCTACCAATTTCAGGGCACAAAATAAAACTTTTTCCCAAACTCATCATTTATAGATTTGTTTTTCTATTAGGCAGATAGTTGAAAAATAGTCCTTTTATCAATTGAATTCATATATAATGAGTTCTGGTCCTTCTTGAAGTTTGAAACATCTTGTATGATGTTTGAATATCCACATAATAAGGATTATATAGGCAGTCATATAGGACACAGGAAAATGTTTAAAAATTGAATCTCTGAAAATCAAATAATAGACATGTAAGGAATTCTATCCCCTTTTAATAAAATATTATAAAACCCCCAATCATGGTTCTTGCAAGCAGGCAAAAATCTTAGAAGAGAGACAGTAGAAAGCAAAGGTGATCTGAAAGAAGCTGCCAGCAAAGAGCCCAATAGCCAACAATCTGTTCTCCAGGAACAGGTAGTTAAGGGAGGTATCCCTTCTCCTGTCTCTCCCCAGAGACAGACATCAGAAGCCCCTGAATTATTAAGTATTTATTGTCCTTACCACCCATCCTTAGCCACCCTTTATTCAAGGACACACAAGGACCTGGAGCAGGAGTAGGAAATGGGTCTGTGGCTCCCTACCCTGAAACTCAGTTGCCATGGGAAGGAGCCAAGTCCAGGTACCTGTGGGTTTAGGGACTCTGCTACTGAAAGGAAGGTCCATCATATGAAAATTCAAAATCCTCATTAGTTAGATGATGTTTCTCCAAATTCAACATCCAAAAGACCATTTAGGAGAGTTCATGTAAAATGTGAAAATATGGGCTCACCACTTTGAGTAATTGAGAGTCTCTTTCCCCTTACTGGAAAATTAGTTGAATCCTTAATTCCTGTGGTTCTTGATTCCACTTTGTTGGGTTACCTCATTGGAAACCTGTGGCAAGAGCCTCTCATATCCAGTTGGTTGAGGCCCTATCTAGCACTAGTATCCTGCATGTCCTAGGAGCTTAAGGTTGTCTAAGGGCTTGACCTGGATAGGCTAACCCAGTATCCCTTCCATGTGGGCTATACTGCTAGAAAACAATTCCCTTTACTTTGGAACACTCCAGTTAAAGGAAATTCCTTCCAGCCACCATATGCTACAAAGGATGACTCAGGAACTGCCCTTGTCAGGAGGGCCCTTCACCCAGTTATACAATCTATCTGTATAGCCCTCACTCACACAGATCTCTGTTTAACTTCTCTAAAGACAATTTTATAAAATAAACATTCTTTTTTCTTTTTTTTTTTTTAAGGGAGAGGATGGGAGGGTGGGGAGAGGCAGAGACAGAGAGATAATTTAAAGCAGGCTCCACACCCAGAGGGGAGCCCAAAACAGGGTTCAATCTCCAACCCTGAGATCATGATCTGAGCAGAAATCAAGAGTCAGAAGCTTAACAAACTGAGCCACCTAGGTGCCTCCACAATAAATACTCTTAATGGTAGGACTGTTGGAGAAAGAGGGTACAAAGTATCTAGAATTGACTGAAACAATGTTCTCAAATCCAGTAAAAATGGAAGAATTCTTCCCTATCCTGCAATCAATAGTAAGCCACCTCTGGAAGGTTATTCAAGGTACTTGAAAAGACACAAGTGGGCTGAGGCCTCCTGGATCCACGACGACTATAAGGTCCTTACTGGACCCTTCATATGCAGATAAACAATCACAGGGGATTCCAGCATGGACAACAAGTATACTATGATGGTAAAATCACATGAACTCTTTCACAATATGAAAGCAGGAATTTTAAAGACCATGAAAATCACAATTCCAGAATAGAAAAAGGACCCGTCCTTGAGAAGATTAAGTTACCAAGAGCTGTAGATCCTCCCTTCATTCCCCAGCATAGAGCACATCTACATATTTATTGAGCATCTTCCTCCCTGATCCTGAAACCTGTATCCCAGAGAAGCAGAAAATGTCTGGCCTCTATTATAAACCATTTGATTCCCTTTTGGTGTACCTCTGCTAAACTCATAGTTAAGAGCACTGACCAAAGAAAACAGTTACTGGATACATGGAACCAAGGACTAAAGATAGGAACTCTGAGTTGAAAGATTCAGATTCTCAAAGACAGTACTGACAATGTTGCTAACCTCTATAAATAATCTCGGGCTGTCACATGGGAACATTTTAATACTAAAAGGACCTACCACAATTAGAATAAAGGCCATCAATTCAAGTATTTCTTATGACTGTTACTTTTTTAAAAAAAGATTTTATTTATTCATTTGACGGAGAGAGAGAGATCACAAGTAGGCAGAGTGGCAAGGCAGAGGGGGATGGAGAACAGGCTCCCTGCTGAGCAGAAAGCTCGACGCAGGGCTCCATCCCAGAACCCTGGGATCATGACCTGAGCCAAAGGCAGAAGTTTAACCCACTGAGCCACCCAGATGCCCCATGACTGTTACTTTTAAATTAGATTTATATTATATGATATTTGCTAGAAAGTAAATCCACAAAGGCAGGAATCCTTGTCTATTTTGTTTGGTAATAGCTTCCCATATGCTAGATACTGTATAGTTTTCATTTATTAAGCCTTATTATGTCTCAGAAAAACTGATATTAGAAATAGAAAAAATCACAGAAAACCTACCACATTGTGAGGGTTCATGCAAGAAACATGAATTATTCAATAAATCTTTATATTTAAAAAAAATTACAAATATCTATATAACTTAAGTAGAAGCAAAAGAGATATTCAGAGGATTAGCTATTTGCTAGATATTTATTGTTAAAATGTGAACTGCATTTGCTCATTGAAATAAAAAAGAAATCAAGCAAGATGAAGCAGATGCACACAAGTTACATTTTTCTCACAAAAATTACCCTACTGTTCTATAACAATAAGCAATTATAATCACCCACAGACACATAACAATCTTTCAAATGCATTCCACTAATGAATTCTTAAAGGAACACAGTAAAACTAGTCAAGTTCCCATATCATTTGGCTACACCAAATCAATTTCATACTTATCTCATTAACCTCAATTTCAATTCCTAGAAATCTCAAAGCTCAGAGTACATCAGAACACCCAGAGGATTTGATAGAACACAGATTACTAGGTGCCATTCCAGAGATTTGATTCAGTATGTCCTGATTGGGGATCGATAATTTGCATCTGTAGTAAATTCTGGTTGGACCATCAGCTCCAAGGACCACACTTGGAGAACCTCTGCCTAGAATATTAATTTCTTAGCACATAGTCATTTTAAAAATCTCAGAGCCTAGTAAGTCATCCTTAGGCCTATGTATTTGATTTTATGAATAGCAGGTCACATGTGAAAGAGGCTAAAATCAGCTTATTTATATATGCTTTAGATAAAACTGATCTTCCCAAAGTGTCTTTTGCTAAAATAAATTCTTCAAAGAACTTCATTTCTATCCTTTTTTAAAGCATATTTGAATTGAGATAAATTCCTCCTAACATATGGTACATTATCTTGAGTTTTGAGATCTTTCAAATGCTTACTCTAGGTCTTTTTGAAGTCATGTATTATCAGTACAGCTAAATATTTCACCTTAAGAACTCAGAGGAAATTTTATTTTAGGACATCAACTACTCTAAAAAATTGTAGAACAAATTGACCTTAGCTTCTTTATAGAGAACTTCATGTAATATATCTGTTTCTTAGAAGGATATTTCCATCTTTAAACCAAAATAATACAAAGCAATAAAATGTTAAAGACCCAATACAAGTAGTCATTTATGGGGGCTATGAAGTATTCATAAATTTTAAAAAATCACTTTTAAACAATAAAACTTATTTAAATGTTTTGTTATTACTGAAGACTCTCACTTCGGAAATATGGAGGCCAAACAGAAACACCCAATTGACCCATCCAAACTCACTGCAGAATCTTCTCTGAGGAGAGGTCTGTCTGACCTATCTTACAGGAGGAAATACCTTACTAAAAGTCACCATGCTATTTTTTGTTCCCCACAGTCAGAAACCCCAGACTCTGTAATTTTGTAGATCTAATTCTGTAATATGACCATTCTTATATTATGGTGAATGCTCTGATTCATTTCCAGGATATATCACTGTTTATTTCTCTAAGGTATCTTTTAAACCACCAAGTACCCTTGAATGACTATGAATGATTCCAGTAACTCCCAAGACAATATTCATCTCAAGAATTGCCATTTATTCTTTTTATATTTTATTTATTTATTTGTCAGAGAGAGAGAGAGCAAAAGCAGGGGCAGCATCAGGTAGAGCAGGCAGAGAACAGGCTACTTGCCCAGCAAGGAGCCTTGATGTGGGACTTGATCCCAGGACCCCGGGATCATGACCTGAGCCAAAGGCAGAAGCTTAACTGAACCTCCCAAGGTGTCTTACCATTTGTGTTTATGTAAAAATCTATTGTATCAGCTATTTATAACCTGAGCCCCCAGCTACACATTCACCATTCAAAAGTTTACCTAATTATTAAATCAACAGAAAGAATAAGAGACAAAATTGGTGATCTTTGTGATAAAGTGGCCAGTGAGTTATTTGATCTATCTGCTTATGGAGGTCATTTCAAAAAAGCATTAAATGATTTAGTCTACAGTATACTCTTTTTTTTTTTTTTAAGATTTTACTTACTTGGTATATAGAGAGATCACAAGTAGGCAGAGAGGCAGGCAGAGAGAGAGCAGGGGAAGCAAGCTCCCGGCCAAGCAGAGAGCCCAATGTGGGTCTCAATCCCAGGACCCTGAGATCATGACCTGGGCTGAAGGCAGAGGCTTAACCCACTGAGCCATCCAGGCGCCCCAACTCTACAGTGTATTCTTAACAAGTTTCAAACTTAATGAACTAGAGCACTAACTAGACATACTAACTTAAAAAATTACTTAAAACACCTCTGAATAGCCATAAAAAGGAAGTCAGGTTAAATGTCCAAATTATATCATCCAATGGTTCTCAATCTTGACCACATGTTGAAATTATCTGTGAAGATCTAAAAAATACTGAAAATTTGTATTGAATTGATTTATGAGTGACTTAAATGGGATTCTGATATACAAAAAGAACCACTAACCTAGTTGAGAAAATTAACCAGAGGATACTTATAAGTCAATCAAAATCTTCTATTTTCCTTAAATATAAAAATGAATAATTTTTCCTAAAGATTTCTCCAACTGGATTAAACTGGTTTATGGACAAAATAACAACATAATTTATTCTCCAAACTAAGACATTTCTGAAAGTGAAAGAGGTCACCATCTGCGATTGGCCCAAGACAATAAGGGTAAACCAGGACCATCACAGGCAAAATAGTGGATCATAAGGTCACTCTACTTACAGAAGAGTTACTGAATTTTTTTAAACCATGTAATTTGTATTTGGGATTCTTTATATTCTGTACGGTTATATATGCCAGGAAATTCTAAGGTTTTTAATAACAGAAACAGTTCAAATAACACTTAAAGGTTAACATTCAGATTCTCAATCCACTGGATAAATGCGTATTTGCTTAGGATCATGTGTAAAGAGAAGATTTTAAGCCTAAGTTAAGATTTGCTGGGAGAACAAACTAAAATAGTAGAGATAATACTTTAAATATCATTAATTTTCTGTGCCAACCCCATTTCAGGATGGATAATCACATGTAATAATGCTGACTCTCAAAAATGTAGATTAAAATAATTCATTTCTGTTTTTAATTAAAATTTCAAAAGTAGGAACTAATAATATAATGCATGTCAGAGCTGCATGTGTGCAGCATCAAAGATAAGAAGGGGACTGCAACCAAGGTTTGCTTCTTGAGTTCCCTGAAAATTCACAAGGAAAGCAGAGAGAATGGAAGCTGGAGGCTGCCCCACAGGCACACGATGACATATAAAACAGCTCTTTTGTTGGCTGAGTTACGAGAAGCCGTTCCCTTGGTCCTCTGATCACTCAAGGTCACCAGCAACATTGTCCATGTACACCCAGTGTGACAGCCTCTGCTTCCCCTGTGAGATCTGACAGACACATCAACTTTGGGGTATTTTTCATAGTAATCTCTAATATCAGATCTCAGTGCTAAACGGGCTTGAAGATGATAGGGAAAATGTCTTATTCTCACAGAGACTTAAATGAAAGGACCATAGGTACCTGGAAAAAAGAATCAGAAACAAGACACTGCTCTATAAATAAATCTCATCAGACATCTAGATAAGACCGACTTACTATTCCTCCATGCCCTTCTTGAATTTCTGATGTACCCAATGAATAAATGCCTGTTTCCTTATTTTACAAAAAGTGTGACATGAGGGTTTATTAGGATGCATTTCTCTGTATAAATTATGGTATCTCTAAACCAAGGCAAATCTCACTTTATAAAAGGTTAACCCATGTGCACCAGAAATGCTGCCATTTATTGTACTACACTATGACTATAATTATGAGATTGAGTTTCATGGAAGAATCTGTCCATAGACAGAAATTGAAACAACAGATTTTAAGTGTATTTCAGGTGACAGAGAATAGCCTAATCTTAAAAAGACATAAATCTCATACAGAAATGGATAATGGATAATTTTTTTTATCAAGCATCTTTCCTTAACCTCCCTGGTACAATTTAAACCAACCATTTTTATCCCAAACTTTGTGAAAATTGAGAATATTAACTATCAATCAAAAACGTATAGCCATCAAAATTATCCTTTAAGAAAGAAAGTGAAATATAAATATTAAGAGACAAAAACTAAGTTATCACCAGCAAACTTAAAAAAGAAATACTAAAAGGTAGTATTTAGAGAAAATAAATTCCAGATGGAAGTGCAAAGATTCAGACTAATTAATAACAACAAAATAGGTAAATACAATGGATAAATTGAGAGGAGAATCAATGAAGTTAAAGAGTACTAAGATCTTTGCATTGTCCATGAAGTGGTAAAAGCACAAATTTAAATCAAACTTTAAATCAAAGATTCACATTATAATATCTATCTTTCCAAGTAAAAGAAAAGTAAAAAGTGTGCAACTAACTAGTAAGAAAAAATAGTTATAAAAAAATACTTAATACAAAGGAGGCACAAAAAAGTTAAAATGAATTTAGCATAAAATGAAACAAATAGAAAATACATAGTAAGATAATAAATTTAAACCCAAGTATGTCAGTGATTACAATAAATGTAAATGGGCTAAAAAAATGTCATATTACATAGAGTCTACCTGTCCCTCTCCTCCTCCCTCGACCCCTCCTCCACTTGCATTCTATCTAAAATAAATACAGTCTTAAAATAAAAAAGACATTGTATTCAAAAGGAAAAAAAACATTATTCACAAATGATATAGTTGTAGACATAGAATATACAAAGAATCTACAGATAAAATTACAGAGTTAGAATAAATAAGATTGCCAAATACAAAGTAAAAATACAAAAATCAATGTTTATATATATTACAATCAGTATATGAAATTTTTTAAAGACACGATTTGCCATAATATCAAATGCCTAGAAATCAATTTAACAAATGATATATGAGATTAGTAAACAAAGAAGCTAAATTATATTAGGAGAAATTAAGGAAACTCAAAATAAATTGATTGATATAATGTGTTCATAATCAGCATTGCTAGAATGCTAATTCTCTCAGAATTCATCCATACATTCAGTAAAAGCCCATTCCAAAACCTTACAGTTTATTTTGTAGAAATTGATAACTTGATTTTAAAATCATATAGAAATAAAAATGGTCAAAGTAACCAAGAAACTCTGGACATGGGAGAACTTACTCTACCAGATGGCATGAATAACTTGTTAAACTATACTAATTAAGACAGGGAGAAATGGTGCAGCTTAGACCTATAGAACAGAATACAGTAGAAAAAGTAATTCAAAGTAACAATAGAAAAACAGATCCATACTTATGTGGACACTTGAATGGCATCAAATAGAATACTTACAGCAGTAGGGTAAAGGAACAACTTTTTAAAAAATTATGCAAGATTAACTGACCACCCTTATAGGAAAAAAATGCAATTTGATCCCTTTGTCACACTTTAAGGAAAAAAATCAGTTTCCAGTGGATTGAAGATCTAAATGTAAAAAGTAAATAATGCAGCTACTAAAAGTAATAGATTACTAGAATAGTCCTTGAATTTTGGGTACAAAATGATTTGTTAAACATGTCACAAAAAGCACTAACAATAAAATGAAATTTGCAAAATCGTAGTACATTAAAATTAAGAATTTCTACTCAACAAAACACACAGAAAAGTACAAAGTTAAGCTACAGGGAATGATATCTGTAAAACATAAAACTGATAAAAGAAAATTGAAAACCAGAAAGAAATCTGACCAGGTTCTTCACAAAGATGAAAATCCAACTGGCTATAAACTTTTTGATCTTATTTACTTAGTATTTCCCTTAAATTTAAAAAGATCATGGCTATTACCAATTGAGGCATTTGCAAAATACTGTTTAGATCCAATATTAGTATATTAAGTAAAAGTATCAGAGAATCTGATATTTATGGCACCATGTTTTAAAGAAGTTTAATTCAAAACAAATGGCTCATAAACCTTTGAAAATCAGCTTAACTGTTATGGTTAATTTTGAGCTTCAACTTGACTGGCCACAGGATTTCCAAATTAAACATTAATTCTGGGCATGACTGTGAGAGTGTTCTTGGATGAGGTTAATATTTGAATTAGTGGGCTCACTAGATCGCCCTCCCCAATATGGGTGGGCATAATTCAATCCCTTGAGGGTCTGAATGGAAAAGATGGAGGAATGAAGAATCTGCTCTTTTTTCCTGACTCTTTGCTTTAGCTAAACATCTCACCTCACCTCCTCTGACCTTTGGACTGGGATTTATACTACAAACTTTTCTGGTTCTCAGACCTTCTGATTCAGATTGAATTATACCATTGGCTCTCCTGGTATAGTTTACAGATGGCAGATTGTGAGATTCAGCCTTTACAATTACATGAGCCAATTCTTCATAATACAGAAATACAAATAAATAATATATATATTCATACACAGTAAATATATTTAGACATATCATATTTCAATATAAGAATATTGTTTTATAAATACAAATATTAAATATATGTGTATATATATATAAATATGATGAAATTATATATATATAATTTCATCATATTTGCCCCACTGATTCTGTTTCTCTGGAGAACCCTGACTAATACATTAACCTTACTAGTTATCAAGAGAATGCAAATTAAAACAACAAAATCTATACATTCACAGAATATCTGAAATTTAAGACTATCAATCTCAAATTCAGAATTTGGAGCAATGGATACTAAAAATCCATGTACAAAAATGCTCATATCATAACAGCAGTATATTTAATAGCCCCAAACTAAAACCAACCCTAATGTCTATTAACAGTAGAATCCATGCATAATTGTTTTTCTTTTTTTCCTGAAACTTAAGAATATTGAAAGGACAGGGTTGTGCAACTTTCATCTTGACTTGTTTTTAAGAACAGGGTCCAAATTTTTGTTTTAATGTAACAGCCTTTTTTTCCCCATTCTCACAGCACTTCTGCCAGAACTTACACATTTGCAAATGCAGGAAATGTTATCTTAGAAATTAACTCACTGCTTATCTTCCAAATCCAGCTTCTGAAAACAGTATAACATAATGCTAAGTATCTAACGACACATACTTAGAAAAGTACCAGCTACCCAATAAGCACATGTCTACCTTTGATATCCAAGGCCTCTGAGTTCCCAAATTACCCTAAGGAAACAGTGGTGACAGTGGATATTTTTCTTTCTGTTGAATAAATATACAATCATAAGTCCTCTATACATTTTTATTTCCATTATGTCTATTATCTGGTAACCATGGAAGCATTTATCTCAGAGACACTGTAGGAAAAACAGATCTGCAACATACACTTTGAAACACAGTACAAATAATGCCACTTTCTTTCTTCTTCTTCTTCTTTTTTTTTTTTTTTGTGCCACCTTCAATAACAATTATACTTGGATTCTTTTTAACAGATTTTAAGTGATTGCTTTGTAACTGTATGTCCAAGAAAAAGCGTTTTTCCTAGTCAAGCTCCAAGTAGTAGAGTGTTGATACGGAGTTCATTTATCATAAATGACTATAAGGTTATTAAGGATCACCCAGGAGTGTCTGGGTGGCTCAATCGATTTAGCAGCTGCCTTCTGCTCAGGTCATAATCCTGGGATTGAGCCCCACATCAGGCTCCCAGCTCAGCAGAGAGCTTGTTTCTCCCTCTCCCTCTGCCTGCCATTCTGCCTGCTTGTGCTCTCTAACTCTCTCAAATAAATACATAAAATCTTTAGAAAAAAAAATAAATAAAGATCATCGGGCACCTGGGTGGCTCAGTGGGTTAAGCCGCTGCCTTCAGCTCGGGTCATGATCTCGGGGTCCTGGGATCGAGTCCCGCATCGGGCTCTCTGCTCAGCGGGGAGCCTGCTTCCTCCTCTCTCTCTCTGCCTGCCTCTCTGCCTACTTGTAATCTCTCTCTGTCAAATAAATAAATAAATCTTTAAAAAAAAAAAAAAGATCATCCAATGTATGTCTTTGGAAGCATCTTTGATATTAAACATTTGTGCAAAACAAAATATTTATTATGCATAAGTTTCTCTGGAAGGATTCACAAAACCTGTTAATGATGGTTGCCTCTGAGAGGGGCATTTTGAAAGAAAAGCAAAGACTTATTTTTATTCTCTTTTCTACTGAGTTTTATTTCCTATTTTAAAAAGAATTGAAAAAACTAGTTAAGTCCGCACCTATTTATAACTTCATTTTAAACTTAAAAAAAATAATAAAATATCTTTATATTCCCCCATCACCCTTTCAAACACTATCCCCTCTCCACACATACACACATACAACAGCCTATAAGATTTCCTAATAAATATATATTGGCAAAACAATGAATACTGTTACACTGAAAAGAAATAAAAAATTAAAAATATATATATATAGGCACTGAGACTAATTTTCAAAGGGTCAGAAAGGACAATCAAATACTCGCCATACCACCTTCTCTTCCAGAGCCTCTTTAGATATTTTCTCCTCTTAGGCACTCAAAACATGAAAATTAGGACTTACATCCCTTTTCCTAGACAGGAAGGCCACCAAATACCCTATCTGCCCAAAACTGGCTAACCTTAGGGACTCCAGGAGGTATTAAACCATTTCCCCATTAAAGGGGAGTTGCTATCATATTCTCCAAAGGACACTCAGAGTGACTCTGTGGCACCTATAATCTAGGGAGGAAAACTGTGACACCCCTGATTTGAGGCCAGCCTTTCACTTCTTACCCTGGAGGTGGTAGGATTTAGTCAATTGGAGGACAAGAGCCATTGCACCACACGCTTCCCAGTTTAAGCTAATATTCCCAGTCATGGAGCATTAGATCTCAGTCTCCTTTCTTCTCTACCCAGATTAGTGGAACATATCAACCTAGCAAAGTGTTACTGCTTACAATACTCAAAGTAAGCTATGTCCAATCTACCACCAATAAAACTAACAGATTCACTCTCTACTTGCATATTCTGTTTCTCACTTTCCTTTTTTGAAATATATCAAAAACACTACCAAAAATAATATCATATTAAATGTATCCATTGATTACAAAACACATGCTAATTTCAGAAACATTAAATTGACTGAAAGTGAGGTTCTTTGAATTAAGGAAACAAAATGTATCCTTATAACCCAATGGTTCAAACTCACTCCTCCCTCAATTGTTGAATTCCTAATTCTGGCATCCCTTATATTATCTGAAACCTAGCCATGGCAGAAAGCATGCTTAGTAACTAATTAGTAGTAGAATATATTTCATTATCTTAAATGGGAAAAATAATAATGCATCCCCAACCCATCCATAAAACCTTCACAAATCACCCTAAATATCAGTAAATCATATTTTTAAAGTAAGCTCCATGCCCAGTGTGGGCCTTGAACTCACAGCCTTGAGATTACAAGTTGCATACTGTACCAACTGAGCCAGACAGGTACCCCTCAGTAATTCATTCTTAAATTCCTATATAAGAATGCATCAAGTATTTTTGCATAACATAAAAATGTTCAATACACCAATAACCTAATCATTAAAACCCCAAAAATCTATCAAGTACCTACACAAGTAGGTTTGTTTGAAAACAGTACACATAGAATAATAGACAGCATCAGGGAAGAATTCCCTCTTCACTATAAGAAATAGGTTTTTTAATGTCAATAACAATAAAAATAATGTATTAAAGGAATAAAAATGATATCTAAATTGAACCCCAGGTTAGTAGTCCCAGGCACCCCACAGAAGAAAACAGGAGGCTGATGAAAAGATGAACATTCAAAGATTATATGACAGATTTAAACAAGGGAGCCAAAGCACAGAATCCTATCGAGAGAACATTGAAGATGGGACCACGACCCACCCACATCTTCTCTCTCTCCCTTCTTCCTTCTTTCCTTCCTAAAAACCAAGACTGGGGAGAGAGATTAGCATCTTTTGAATTCACCATACCCCAGGCACATTACAGCAATTCCTCACACTATCCCTATAATATAGAAATGATTGTCCCTATTCTGCAAATAAAAATACTGAGACCTAGAGAGTACAAGTTAATTGCCCATGAGCCAGATCACAACAAAATAATTAAGCAACAGAGCAGTGATCCAAGTCCTGACTTAAAAGCTCCAGATTTTCCCATGAACTTTACCATTTCAGTAGCTCAGACCAAACACCTCCTGGTAATCGCTGACTCTCTTTGACAATTCACCTCTAATCTGTCAGCAAATCTTGTTGGCTCTACCTATAAATATATTCAAATACAACCGGTTCCCAATATCTTGCTACAACTACCATGATCCAATCCATCATTCTCTCTCCTAAATGATTACTGGGAAGCCTGGTTTCTCTGTTCTTGCCCTTGTCCCCTATAGTCTGTTTTTAACACATCAACAAAAGTGACCCTCTTATAGCCTAAGTCAGGTTACATCTCCCTTCTACTCAAAACACTTCAAGGGTTCCCCAAAGTCATGCCCAGAGAGGCCTATAAGACCCTGCCTTTTGCGTATTACCCTCTGACTTACTGCCACTCTCCCTCATTTGATCCATTCTACCACTCTAAACATGTAAAGTTAATGCCTACATTAAAATCACTGCAGTAATTATGCCTTCTGCCTTGCACACTCCTCCATCAGATATCCATATGATTCCTTCCCTCTTCAAGATTTCACTATGTATCACTTTCTCAATGAGGTCTACCTGAAATCATAGCACCACTTCCCCCACAATATCCCTGATCTCCTTTACCCTGCTATATTTTCCCATGCCACTTACCGTCTAATATAGTATAGAAATGTGTCATGCATACTGTTTGCTGTCTGTCTCCCCCAATACCACCTCCCCAGTTGAAACGAAAACCTCATGAGGTAAGGAAGGTTTTTTGTTCACCTATGTACCAGGAACTTAGAACAGTAGCTGGTACATTGTAGATGATCAATAAATATTTGCTATAGTACTAAACACTGACTCCAGGCTATCCACTACCTCGTCAATGGTTATTTCTTGACCTTTTAAAATATCTTTGGGTCATATCATTCATTGGGAATCTGATAAAACTATGGACACTCTCCCCAGGAAAACATACATTCTCAGGAATGTATGCACATTTTAAAAATTCTGATATATAGTTTCAGTGGATCTCTGGACTTCCTAAAGAACATCCATAGAGGTCATGGATATCTTCATTTAGGTCATGGAGACCTAAATCCACAAGGATATATCTCTTAGTTTTCACTGATAGACCATTTGAGATACAATGAATGAAGTAAGAGTTTCTACACTAGAAAGCGAGTCCTCAAAACCCCAGATGTCCCTCATTCTGGCAATTCAAAGCTCCTACTCCCAGGGGCTTCCAGGAAGTAGTAGGGGCTTCCAGGAAGATGGCTTTGTGGAAGGCGAGGCTGAGAATAAGACTGCTAGGACCAGAGCAATAGGTACTCAGAAAGAGCAGTCTAGGTGGATCCTCTTCCCTTTCTCCTTGCTCCTGTCGGACTGACCATGGCTCCATCCCTCACCAAACTCTACAGTGGAGTGCATTAAAGTTAGATCAGGAAGCAGGAGCTGGCCTCCCATAGGGTGGGAAAGGTCCACAAGTAGCTTTCAGGTATATAGCGGTAGATGGAAAGGCATCACCAAGTAGAGGCAGTTGGAAGAGCAATAAATTCCAGTAGCCTCCCACCTGGGACAATCATTCTCAGTTATTCATTCATTTATATGTGAGTGTAACTACTTCAGAGACTCCCTGAACAAAAAGAAAAAAATGTTTAAGAGCTTTGCATTTCTTTTTAGGAAAAAAAAAAGTCTACAAATACATAATCAAAATCAATCAAAATTATAAAGCACTAAGAAATGGAAAATCTTTATTAGAACACAAAAGATGTTTTAGAGAAAACAAATGGTCTCAATTTTCTTTGCAGTAATATTTACAAATAGTAGGATATTAATTGAAAAATTATCATACCGAACAGACTGACTCTACCTGGAATATTTGGCTTTTGGTGTTCTATTTGCTCTCCTTCAACAGAAAGCAAGCTCAGGTAAATAGTAGCAGGAGCAGAGATGAGAGGGAGTAGAGGTGTCATTCCAGAAATCAGGAAGCAAGCACAAAATTCAGTGTAACCGGGCTCCCTTTTGAGCTATTATCATAGCTGTGAGAGCAGTAATGAAACTGAATAATTGTTTTAAATGACTATGTAAAGGGAATAAAAGGACAATGTAAAGAGAAGAGGTCTGGAAAAGTCCACTAACGTGGAGGAATCAGCACGTGTCAAGTAGGAAGGAAGTGTAGCTGCAGTAAACACACAAAGCAGGGAGAAACATCCATTGAAAAATGTTCATTTCTCAAATGAAAATGTTCATTTTTCAAATGAAAAATTTCATTTGCTGGAATTCCAAAAACACTGCATGTGTTGCAGTCAAGGTTGCCAGGTAAACAGTGTGGATTCTTCTCAGGACCAAATGTATAAAATCTATGCTGGAAAAATCCTCACAGACTAAAGAGAAAAAAAAAAAAAAAACACTACATACTTTTTGCACTGATTCAATAATGATGTGACAGACACACAGAACCAGCCCTCTATCCCCTATGGATGGCCCTGAACTCTACCTACCTTGAAATGCATACTGGAATAGCATTTGTTAGGCACAAAAACATCTGTTCTTGAGGAGCACCCCATGTTTACACAGGTGTTTCATGTCCATAATCTCACTGGGCCTCAAACAGCCTGTGACTTGGTGACACAGTTGCAAGATAAGGTTGCTGAGTTCATAGCATGACTATCCCAGATCACACAGCTTGAACTTCGGGTCATATAACTCATTGGGTCATGACTGCTGCCTCCAAAGTAAACAGGCAGAGAAATTCACTAATGCCATATGCTAATCTCTACTTCAGAGCTCCAAACTTGGAGCCTTGGAGCTCCAAACTTGGGCAGGGACAGGATGCCTCAGTGGTTCCAAGATGTTTTCTGGAGAAGCTTCAACTCAATGCACCCACCTAGGCACTACTTGCTTCATGTCCTAAGAACCTCAGGAAGTACTCCAGATCTCCGAGGCTAAGGAAGTAGCTATAAGTTCAGAATGTCTTTAAGAGCAGGTTATAAATGCCCTAAAAATTCAGGAGAATCCAGTCAGAGCTATCCTGACCCCTTACTGTTCCCTACATCCTCACGGACTTGGAATCCTACTCTCTTAAGGGTTAAACATCATCACTTCCTATGTTTCCTTTTCCTTCGCCAACATCTCTGCATATCCTTAATTTTCAGTCTCTACTTAAAACTCCTTCCACACAGCTCTCCTGTTATATTAAACTGAAATCTGACCACCTAAATCTTCCATCTGCTGTTGTACAAAATAAATCTAAGTGCCTTCATATGTGAGTAGCTAAATACATAAACAGCTACCAGACCCATCACTAGTTGATAAAGAATAAGACAAATGTCCTTAATTAAATCTCAGACTAAGCAAAATATTGTTAGCAAAGTAACATTAGATTCACAGCTTGCAGTACCAATTATAACCATAGCTACAAACATAGATAAAACACTCTCCTCAAAGTTTTTTTCAACTTACCCTGTGGCTCTAGTTGACTATCCGTCTTAGCCTTAGATTAAGTTTCCCACCACTTTGGGCTACAACCCCCAACAATCTTGAATCTCGGGAAGACCCAGGCCAGTCCCACAGATTAATACCCCAAGACACAGAATGATGAACTAAGCCCTTCCTATCATTAGTCCACAGCCCTTGTTGTATATTAGAATCATCCAAGGTGCTTTTTAAAAAACCTTCATGCTAGGGTCCCACCCAAGATGATCTGAAACAGAATATGGGGTCAATGGAAAGGGAATATTGGTAGGTTTTTAACTCTTCACATAACTCTAATATGTAGTCATAGTTGACAATTATTATATTTAAATCAGTGGTTCTCAGACATTAAGATGTATAAGCATCACCTTTAAAATGGAACCTGTAGCTCCCAAATCCCAGAGAATCGGATTCCTTGAAGTTGGGGTGGAAACCAAAGGTTCAGATGTTTCTGAACAAGGCAGTTCTTTGAAGTATACCTTAAGAAACTGTACCCCAGGTTTTAGATAAGTGGTTTCTAAAATATGGTCCCTAAACCATTAGCATTAACATCAGCATCACCTAGAAATCCATTAGAAATATAAACTCTAGCATGAGAGACTGTGGACTCTGAGATACAAACTGAGGGCTTTGGAGGGGAGGGGAGTGGGGGGTTGGGTGAGCCTGGTGGTAGGTATTAAGGAAAGCACGTATTACATGGAGCACAGGGTGTGGTGCAGAAACAATGAATCTTGGAACACTGAAAAAAAATAAAACAAAATTAAGATGTTAAACTTGAAAAAAAAAGAAAAATAATCTCTTGGTCCTCCACCCCAGACACACCAAAATGAAATTGTGAACAATCAGTGTTTCAACAGTCTTCCAGGTGATGCTAATGCCCACTCAAGTAGGACAAGCTTTGATCCAGATGACTGAGTTTGTAAATTAGAGAAGAGAGGATCCCAGTGAAGTAAAGTGGTCCAATTAGCACACCCAAGGTTTTGCATCATGCCGTACAGGAAGAGTAGCCTTTGGAAACAACCTAAATATTTTTGAGTACCTGTCAAAAAGCTATTCTAAGCCAAAACCCACTAAACAAGGTAAATTTGCTACTAAAATACAACCAAAAGTTTGTTAAGATGAACAAGACAAGCTTAAGATAAAAATTAAAGGACAGAGGCACTTGGGTGGCTCAGTGGGTTAAGCCTCTGCCTTCAGCTTAGGTCATGATCTCAGGGTCCTGGGATCAAGCCCTGCATTGGGCTCTCTGCTCAGCAGGGAGCCTGCTTCCCCCTCCCACCCCCTTGTCTCTCTGCCTACTTGTGAGCACTGTCAAATAAATAAATAAAATTTTAAAAACAAAAAACAAAAACTAAAGGACAACAAAATATTTACTATCAAAACAAAACTCTAACGGCAAACCCTCAGGCTGATTTTCCTGAAAATTTCTTATTCTCCTGGATATAAACATCTACAGAGCTACTAGGAAACCTGCTCCTCCTCAGAAATCCCAGAATAATCACAAAAACATTTATATATCATTGTGCTGGTCACGAGGCATTTTCACATTCTATGTTTGATATTATCCACTACCTTCCTCATATATAGATGAAAATACTGGGTCTTAAAAACTCTTTAAAAGCTTCATAATGTATAAATTTATCAAATCACTATGCTAAACATCTGGAACTACTGTATTGTGCGTCAACTATACTTCAATTAAAAAAAAAAAAAAAGGTAAATAATTGGCATGGTTAGCTAGCTAATAAGAGACAGAACCAGAACTTGAATCCATATTTTAGAAGCCAAATCCAGAGCCCCCTTCTCTACCCTGTACTGATTCCTCTGACCTACTCTGGATCCTTGCCCCAGGGCAGATGACTGGGGGGATCCCTGGGTGCTGTGTCCTCAACAGCACACAGGCTTGAGGTCAGTGGGACAATGGAGATGGGTGGCAAGGGTAGGAGTGATTATGGCCTACTTTTATAAAAAGTTTTCCAGACGTGATTAGAATAAATATTCTTAATTATATCTACCATTACACTGTCATAGATAATGTGTTATTCATATTTAATGCCAAAAATTTGTTATTAATTACAAATTAATTAATTTGGCATCAATAATATTAATGCCAAATATTTGTTATTAATGTTATTCATTAATTACAAAAATTTGTTCTTAGTTGTAGTTTTACTTTTTCAGTTTTGTCCATAGCCTAGTATTAGATTAATCTTTATTCAAGAAATATAAGTAAGCTGGTGAGAGGGGAAGTCTTAGAAGCCTGCTCAGGGACTAGAGGAGTCCAACCGCAGATTTAGTATTTGCTTCAGGTAATCTTTAAGTAGATAAGTGCATTAAGAAATATATCCAGGGATGCCTGGGTGGCTCAGTGGTTTAAAGCCTCTGCCTTCGGCTCAGGTCATGATCCCAGAGTCCTGGAATCAAGCCCCACATCGGGCTCTCTGCTTAGCAGGGAGCCTGCTTCCTCCTCTCTCTCTCTCTCTGCTTGCCTCTCTGCCTACTTATGATCTCTGTCTGTCGAATAAATAAATAAAATCTTAAAAAAAAAAAAAGAAAAGAAAGTACATCCAAGAAATCTTTAATAATTCTATGAAACCCTCCATTTATAATTTATTTCCTCAGCTTTCTGTGCAGAAAACATGACAACATTGGATATAGAACATCATGTATATATTATACAACCATTTGCATTAGAAATGGATAAAAATGAAAATATATATTTGTATTTACTTGTACATACAGAAAGGAGCCGTGGAAAGATGCAAAAGAAACTGATATTCCTGGTTTCCTGACTATGGGGCTGGGAAAAGAAGGCTGAACACAGAGCCCAGGGCAGAGGGTGACTTCATTGCATAAGTTTTTATATATTTTTATTTTGAAACAATTTTAGTGTTTCACATATTCAAATATAATTTTAAAGAATCATGTGGGTTATTTTTTAAATTGAAAGCTATGTTATACCTTGAGATTTTCAACCAAATAAAATTCCACATGAACTTAGGAATTAGATTTTATTAGACTAACTATAAGAGACATCAAAATTAGTCAAGTCCTAATTAAGAAATCCTAGGACAGCAGAGTAGTTAGGCAAAGAGTGGCACAGGTGACGCTCTTTGGGAATTTGAAGAGGCCAGGATATCACCTCCCCTAGTCTGTGTCTGCTGATTTATAAAAGAATTTAAATTCCATCCACTGAGGATCCAAATGTACTACAGTAGGGGACTGGCTTAAACCCTTCTCTTTTATCCATATAAAGAAGCAGGCAGGATAGAAGGAGATAGACAGTGGAAGAGCAGAAAACCAAGATATCATTAGGTCCCAGGAGATCAGCTAGATAGTTGTCAAAGCGTTCTGAACACCTACAGACTCAACAGGAGAGAGAAGAAAAGCAGCAATTCTAGGAAGAGAAAATTGACCACTTTCTGGAAGGTAGGATGTGCTAAGAAGTGAATCCGGAGAAACAGTAAGATAGACCATGGGGGGAAGGGGTCGGCTCCTGGCAAGTAAGAGAGCAGCAGAGTACAAAATCAGAACTTTTAGAAGTCTGGTCCATGGAGGTATGTCACTCCAGAGGCTAAGTGGAGGCGGCATAGGGCGGGGGGTGGAACCCTCATGGCAACAGTGTGGTTTAAGGACCCATGGGGACACAGAAAGACCTGGGGTGTCTTAGTGTGGCAGAGCTCCCAGGTTTCAGAGCGGGGAAGCCAGCTGCACAGACGGTGACGAGCAGTGGACTCTCCACTCAGGGTTACCTAAAACCATGATCCAAGGCACAATTAGACCACTGTACTTCAAGCAGGGACCCACAAGCAACAGATCCAAGGAGACCCCCTCCTTCCTCCTATAGGAGAAGCAGCATGGGAGCATGCTGCAGGAATCTGTTGGGCTTACAGACTCCAAACATGGCTGTGCACCAGAGATAGAAATGCTTGGTCACAGGCTGGGTGAGTTCAGAGTGTAGCTGGAGACCTGAGAGATGGGAGGGATTGACTGCTTTTCTCTGAGGGCACAGTGAGGAGAGGGGACCTGTGCTTTCAGCTCCTACGGGGTCATAGATTGGGAAATCATAAAGCACAGAGCAGAAATCAATGAAATAGAAACAAAAAGAACAATAGAATAGATCAATGATACTAGGGGCTCCTTCTTTGAAAAAATTAGTAATATTGATAAACGCCTGGCCTGACATATCAAAAAGAAAAGAGAAAGGACCCAAATTATTAAAATAATGAATGAAAAAGGAGACATCACAACCAATACCAAAGAAATACAAACAATTATAAGAACATATCATAAGCAACTCTACGCCAAAAAATTAGACAATCTGGAAGAAATGGATGCATTGCTAGAGACATATAAACTACCAAAATTGGATCAGAAAGAAACAGAAAACCAGAACAGATTCATAACCAGTAAGGAGATTAAAACAGTCATCAAAAATCTCCCAACAAACAAGAGCCCAGGGCCAGATGGCTTCCCAGGGGAATTCTACCAAACCTTTAAAGAAGAATTAATACCTATTCTCCTGAAACTGTTCCAAAAAATAGAAATGGAAGGAAAACTTCCAAACTCTTTTTATGAGGCCAGCATTACTTTGATCCCAAAACCAGACAAAGACCCTACCAAAAAGGAGAAATACAGACCAATATTCTTGATGAACACAGATGCAAAAGTTCTCACCAAAATACTAGCCAATAGGATCCAACAGTACATTAAAAGGATTATTCACCATGACTCAGTGGGATTTATTCCTGGGCTGCAAGGTTGGTTCAACATCTGCAAATAAATCAATGTGATATAATACATTAATAAAAGAAAGAACAAGAACCATATGATACTCTCAATAGATGCTGAAAAAGCATTTGACAAAGTACAGCATCCTTTCTTGATCAAAACTCTTCACAGTGTACTCATTGAGGGTACATACCTCAATATCATAAAAGCCAACTATGAAAAACACACAGTGAATATCATTCCAATGGGGAAAAACTGAGAGCTTTTCCCCTAGGTCAGGAACACAGCAGGGATGTCTACTATCACCACTGCTATTCAACATAGTACTAAAAGTCCCAGCCCCAGCAATCAGACAACAAAAAGAAATAAAAGGCATCCATATTGGCAAAGAAGAAGTCAAACTCTCACTCTTTGCAGATGATATGATACTTTATGTGGAAAACCCAAAAGACTCCACTCCAAAACTGCTAGAACTCATGCAGGAATTCAGTAAAGTGTTAGGATATAAAATCCATGCACAGATATCAGTGGCATTTTTATATACCAACAGCAAGTCAGAAGAAAGAGAAATTAAGGAGTCGATTCCATTTACATGTGCACCCAAAGCCATAAGATACCTAGGAGTAAACCTAACCAAAGAGGCAAAGTATCTGCACTCAGAAAACTATAAAGTACTCATGAAAGAAATTGAGGAAGACACAAAGAAATGGAAAAACATTCCATCCTCATAGATTGGAAGAACAAATACTGTGAAAATGTCTATACTACCTAGAACTATCTACACATTGAATGCAATCCGTATCAAAATACCATCAATTTTTTTCAAAGAAATGGAACAAATAATCCTAAAATTTATATGGAACCAGAAAAGACCCCAAATAGCCAAAGGAATGCTGAAATAGAAAACCAGACTTGGTGGCCATCATAATTCCAGGCTTCAAGCTCTATTACAAAGCTGTAATCATCACGACACTATGGTATTGGCACAAAAGCAGATACACAGATCAATGGAACAGTAGAGAGACCCCAGAAATGGACCTTCTACTCTATGGTCAATTAATCTTCAACCAAGCAGGAAAGAATGTCCAATGGAAAAAAGTCTCTTCAACAAATGGTGTTGGGAAAATTGGACAGTCACATGCAAAAGAACAAAATCGGACCATTTCCTTACACCACACACAAAAATAGACTCAAAATGGTTGAAAGACCTCAATGTGAGACAGGAATCCATCAACATCCTTGAGGAGAACCCCAGCAGCAACCTCTTCGACCTTAGTCACAGTAACTTCTTTCTGGAAACATCGCCAAAGGCAAGAGAAGCAAGGGCAAAAAATGAACTACTGGGACTTCATCAAGATCAAAATCTTTTGCACAGCAAAGGAAACAGTCAACGAAACCAAAAGACAACTGACAGAATGGGAGAAGATACTCACCAATGACATATCAGATAAAGGGCTAGTATCCAAAATCTATAAAGAACTTATCAAACACAACACCCAAAGAACAAATAATCCAATCAAGAAATGGGCTGAAGACATGAACAGTCATTTCAGCAGAGAAGACATCCAAATGGCCAACAGACACATGAAAAAGTGCTCAACATCACTCAGCATCAGGGAAATGCAAATCAAAACCACAGTGAGATACCACCTCCCACCAGTCAGAATGGCTAAAATTAACAAGTCAGGAAATGACAGATGTTGGAGAGGATTGGTAAAAGGGGAACACTCTTGCACTGTTGGTGGGAATGCAAGCTGGTTCAGTCACTCTGGAAAACAGCGTGGAGGTTCCTCAAAAAGTTGAAAATACAACTACTCTACAACCCAGCAATATCACTACTGGGTATTTACACTAAAGATAGAAATGTAGTGATCTGAAGGGGCACATTCACCCAAATGTTTATAGGAGCAATGTCCACAACAGCCAAACTATGGAAAAAACCTAGATGTCCATCAACAGATGAATGGATAAAGAAGATGTGTTATGTATATATACAGTGGAATTCTATGCATCCATCAAAAGAAATGAAATCTTGCCATTTGCAATGACTTGGATGGAACTAGAGGGTATTATGCTGAGTGAAATGGGTCAATCAGAGAAAGACGATTATATGATCTCTCTGAATGAGGAATTTGAGAGGCAGAGCCCAGGGCTGTGGGAGGCAGGGAAGGATAAAAATGAAACAGATGGGATTGGGAGGGAGACAAACCATGAGAGACTCTTAATCTCACAAAATAAACTGAGGGTTGCTGGGCAGTTGGGGGTAGAGATAGGATGATTGGGTTAGGGACATTGGGGAGTGTATGTGCTATGGTGAGTGCTGTGAAATGTGTAAGCCTGATTATTCACAGACCTGTAACCCTGGGGTAAATAATACATTGTATGTTAATAAAAAATTATTTTAAAAAAACAAAACAAGAAATAACAAGTGTTGGCAAGCATATGGAGAAAATGGAACCCTGGTACACTACTGGTGGGAATGCAAACTGGTACTGAAGAGAAAAATTACCAAGAACAGACCTAGGGTGAGCAGGCCCCAGAAGATAGAAACAGCAAGAGATAACCAGCCCTTTTTCTACTTCTGTAACCAGACTCCCCCCCGCCACTGGCTCCCTGTACTACTCTTCCCTCCTAAAGCAGCTCCCTGCCCCCCCCCATTTAAACCCACCTACCAGCAGCCAGCATAGCCCTTGAAATCTCACCCCTTGCACCTCACTATAAAAACCCTGTAACCCCGCCACCTGGGGCCCAGAATTTAGAACATGAAATTCTGGTCCACCGGCATAAAATAAACCCTAGTTCTCCTAATCCTTTGAGCGTCACTTGGTTTCTCGCCACTCTGATTATTTTCCCCAACAGTATGGCCATTGTGGAAGACAGATTCCTGTTTGGAGGGAGATTCCTCATAGAGCTTCCTGGAAGCTCTTCTATGAGGAAGACTCCTAATAGAGCTACCCTATCATTTGATAATTGTACTACTTACTGGGTATTTATCCCCAAAACACAAAAATACTAATGCAAAGGGATACATGCACCCCTATGTTAATTGCAATATTATTTATAATAGTCAAATTATAGAAGCAGCCCTAATGTTCATTGGTAGATGAATAAAGAATAGATGGTATATTTATACAATGTAGTATTATTCGGCCATAAAAAAGCCTGGTGGTGGGTATTATGGAGGGCACATATTGCATGGAATACTGGGTGAGGTGCATAAACACTGAATTTTGGAACATACACACACAAAAATTAAATTAAATTAAAAAATAAAGAATTAGGTCTTGCTATTTGCTATGTGGATAGATCTAAAGTGTTTAATGCTATGAGAAATAAGTCAGTCAGAGAAAGACAAATACCATGTGATTTTACTCATCTCTGGAATTTAAGAAACAAACCAAGGGAAAAAAAGAGACAATCTAAAAAACAGACTCTTAACTATAGAGAACAAACTGATGGTTACTAAAAGTGAGGTGGGTGGGGGAATGGGTGAAGTAAGTAATGAGGATTAAAGAGTACATTTATGATGAGCCCTAAGTAATGTATAGAATTATTGAATCACTAGATTGTATACCTGAAACTAATATAAGATACCTGAAACTATATAAGATACTGGAATTAAAATTTAAAGACTTAATAAAAAATTTAAAAGGAAAGAAATATGGAGAAATAGAGTATATTGTCAAAAGACAATACTAAATTTTATCTCTATTATGATTACAGTTATGTAAAAATGTCAAATGCATTTGGGCTAGGACTGGAAGGGAATACCAAAAATGACAGTGTTTTCTTATTTGGAATTCTGGGTGTTTTCTCCCATTACGAGATTTCCATTAATGTTATGATTATTAGATCATCTATGCAAATATACAGCTGACATATGATCATTTTAATTTGTATGGTTATTCTACTCTTCATAACAAGTTTGTACAGCTAAATAATAATATAACAGCTGCTCAATGATTTTGTAAACAATAAGATGCTATAAAGCAACCAAGGCTGTTCTTCTAAAATGTTTGCTCTATCAATATACTGTGGAAATAACAACCACATCTATCTGCCCAGATGTCAGAACACATTGCCAGAAAGAGCACCATCTTCTACAGCAGAACGTGATTATGCTTAAGAGACAAATGGGATTATTACAACTACTTCAGAAATGGGGAAACTGAGGAACAGAATGATTTCAAGACTTATTCAAAGGCTAACAGACAAGTAAGAATGACTTTACAACTTGCTGATACTTGACTAATAATCTAAATATATTTCAGATTTCTATATCAACTATTCTTAGCTTTTAATACACAGTATAATTTGCCTAAGTAAAAGGAACACTGTAGTACCTTGATTCCTTGATTTCATTTCTTATTACATGCCCCTTCTATTTGCTTAGAGTTTTTTTAAAATTCTCAGATACTAATTAATATATGACAGATGACTTTCAAAGACAACACTAAATAGAATCTTCAATTTCAGGTGCTCAATTTACATGCAAAAGAACAAAACTGAAATTGAAGTACATTTATACATATATTATTTTCCAACTAAAACAGAATAATGACTTCTGATACTGTTAGGACTACAAGCTACCTAGCTTTATAAAATGACCTAAAAAAGAATAAAGTACTAATAAGAATCTGTTCAACACCCAGTACAATTCTAACCCAGAGTTCTTTTAAATTACTTGGTCTATTGATTTTCGATTCAAAGAAATGAAAACCAAAGAAGGGGTACAGCTAATCTACCTTAGAAGCATCACACAATTATTTAAAAATAACATTGTTCTGACTAGCATTCAGCTCATTCTAACCTTGTCATTTCATGTATGGAAAAAAGTCAATCATAGGATTCCTTCCATACACATACAAGTAATGACAGCTCTGAAAATTCAGAAAGTAACAGTTTCTTTAACCACTACCTAAACTCTAAATAGTTACAGACTTAAGAATGAAAGACATTTTACTCCCTTTTGCATTAAACTGATAGTATCACACTTCAGTCAATAAACATTTCATAGATTCCACATCCTTATTTTTTTGTGTGTAAGGGTCTAAGTCTTGAGAAATTCGGCAGAGGGGTATGTTTTCCAGGAAAGTATTTGAAAATGTTTGGTAATACCATCTATCAATAATTTTCTGAACAATCTGCAAATTCAAGGTCGCAAATTCCAGTCCCTTCTTGATCAAAGCCACAATAATAAATCTTGTTTTACTCTATTCTAACATGGAACTGCAAGTCAATTCCATTTTACCCTTCGGAAGAGAAGCACACACTGGTAACTTTCTGGCTGTATCTAGGCCACCAACCTGTTTTGGTTGGCTCATACAAACTTAAGAATTAAGGAACATAAAAGATCAGTTAAATTCACACAGAAGTCCAGATACTCAGTTTCTCTTGCAAGACTGGAAACTTAGGCAACCCTAGACCTCCATTCCTATGTGGCAACAATTCAGCTGACGGGAAAAAGTGGCTGCCTCCTTTACATAGCTCTGAATTTCCAATTGACCACATGGTCCCTGCTAACTGACTCCTAAATTCTACTGTGTCCCTGACACCAGACCCCTGTTAAACCCAGCTTACTTCATAGAATTACGCTACCTACCTGGCTTCTATAGGCATTTGAATTTCTGAACTGATAAAAAGTTTTCTATTTTGTGGGTGCCTGGGTAGCTCAGTTGGTTAAGCAACTGCCTTCGGCTCAGGTCATGACCCTGGAATCCCAGGATTGAGTCCCACATCTGGCTCCCTGCTCAGCAGGGAGTCTGCTTCTCCCTCTGACCACCTCCCCCTGCCCTCATGCTCTCTCTCATTCTCTCTCAGATGAATAAACAAAATCTTTAAAAAAAAAAAAAAAGTTTTCTATTTTGTTTCCTTAGCATATATTGAACATCCACTGAATAAAAGGCTCTTTGGGAGAGTAATGAGGAATAGCAGGTTATAAGTCCATGACCTCAGGGATCTTAAACTCTAGCAGCAGGGAATGAAATGCAGTGATAGTCAAGGTACTTAACTTTAAATCCTATATAAAGGTCTAAAGCAGAGTTGTTCAATAGAATTATAATGTAAGCCATATATATAATTTTAAATTTTCTAGAAGCCACATTGAAAAGATTTTTTAAGTGAGGTTAACTTAATAATGTGCTTTATGTTTTAAAACTTTTTCCCCATGTTGGTATATTTTACTATTTTTTCATTTATTATGTTAGTCACTACATAGTACATCTTAGTTTTTGATGTAAGTGTTCCATGATCCATTGTTTGTGAATAACACCCAGTGCTCCATGCAATCCATGCCCTCCTTAATACCTATCACTGGGCTAACCGACTCCCCCTCCCCCCATCCCCTCTAAAACCCTCAGTTTGATTCCTGTAGTCCATAGTCTCTCATGGTTCATCTTCCCCTCTGATTCCCCCCCCCTTCATTTTTCCCTTCCTTCTCCTAATGTCCTCCACGCTATTCCTTATGTTCCACAGATAAGTGAAATCATATGATAATTGACTTTCTCTTCTTGACTTATTTCACTTAGCATAATCTCCTCCAGTTCCATCCACGGTGACATAAAAGCTGGTTATTCATCCCTTCTGATGGCTGAATAATATTCCATTGTATATATGGACAACATCTTCTTTATCCATTCATCTGTTGAGAGGCATCTCAGCTCTTTCCACAGTTTGGTTATTTGTACATTGCTACTATGAACATTGGGGTGCACGTGGTCCTTCTCTTCACTACATCTGTATCTTTGGGGTAAATACCCAGTAGTGCAATTGCAGGGTCATAAGGTAGCTCTACTTTGAACTTTCTGAGGAACCTCCACATTGTTTTCCAAAGTGGCTGTACCAACTTGCATTTCTACCAACAGTGTAAGAGGGTTCTCCTTTCTTCACAACTTCTCCAACATCTATTGTTTCTTGCCTTTTCAATTTTTGCTATTCTAGTATAAGATGTTATCTCAATGTGGTTTTGATTTGAATTTCCCTCATAGCTAACGATGATGAATAGTTTTTCATGTGTTTGTTAGCCATTTGTATGCCTTCTTTGGAGAAGACTCCATCAAAAAGGAGAATTTCAGACCAGTATCCCTGATGAATATACATGCCAAAATTCTCAACAAGATCCTAGTTAACAGGATCCAACAGTTCATTAAAAGGAATATCCATCAAAACTAGGTGATATTTGCATTGTGCCCAGGAATTCCTTAACTTGGACGGGAGAGGGAAGGAACCAAGAAGTCAATACTTTCACTGGGTGCTCTGATGATGACCACAATGATCAGTCTCCTTCAGAAAAGGAAGATAGCATCAATGATGGAACTTCCAAAGGTGAAGAAGAAAAAGTTGATGTTTTAGGCAACTTGTTAGATGAAAAAACTAATGAATTACTGTATCACTTTGCCTGTGATATAAAAGAGAAGTGGAACTCTAAAACTGAGCTAATTGGATTATCTCCTGAATTCTCACTGGGCAGAATCCTTGACAAAAACCAAAGGGCTATTTTGCATAGTGCTGTTAGGGAGAAATTCCCCTTTTTAATAACTGTTACTAAAAATAGTGAGATTGTTGTAATACCCAATCTTGAGTTTAAGGAACTCTGTTACTTGGTATCTGAAGAAGCAGCATTGGACTTTTTAAAATATTTGGATGCAAAGAAAGCAAATTCCAAATTTACCTTTAAACCTGATACAAACAAAGACCACAGAAAAGCAGTCCATCGTTTTGTCAACAAAAAGTTTGGAAACCCTGTAGAAACCAAATCTTTCCCTGAACTCAGTTACAATGCCAGTAATCCAAATGTAGTGATTACAGTAAGATTTCGGGGAAAAAACACACAAGCACAGGAAAAGATCTCTTTTTGAATGCCGGGATCAAAAAGTTATATACACAGTCTCCACACCCAGGGTAGAGCCCTGAGGCCAACACCTGAGCAGAAATCAAGAGTTGGATGCTTAACAGACTGAGCAACGTAGGCGTGAATCTGTTTGTCTTCTTTGGAGAAATGTCTGTTTGTGTCTTCTGCACATTTTTAAATTGGATTATTTGTGTTCTGGATGTTGAGTTGTATGAACAACTTTTTCTGGAAGTTGAGTTTATATATTTTGGATACCAGACCTTTATTGGATACATCATTGCAAATATCTCCTCCCATTCCATAGGTTACCTTTTGGTTTTGTTGATTGTTTCCTTTGTTGATTGTTTCCTCCATATAAACATTTATATTTTACCATTTCAACATAGAATCAACATAAAAAATTACTAATGAACTATTTACACCTTGTTTTTTGTACTTTGAATCCAGTACGTAATTTATATTTAACAGCATATCTCAGTTTGGACTAGCTATATCTCAATTGCTCAACAGTCACATGTGGCTTGTCACTTCTCTTAGACAGCATAGAAATAAAGTAACGACAAGGAGTCCAGAAATAGCAGCAACTCATTTGACTGGAGAAATCAAGGAAGGCTTAATGGTAAGTGCACCATTGGAATATAAATAAGATGCTGATCAGTGGAGATGGGACAGGTTGGAAAACTTTTTTTTTTAATGGTGGGAAAGCAGAACAAAAACAAAGTAACATATCTGCTTGGGAATTAGAAGAACTTGGACTCAGAGAGACAAAAGAAAAGGGAAAAGCAGAGGGTGGTATGATTTTATTCTCTCAGTAATGAAGAGTCATCTAGACATTTGGAGCAGGAAAGGAGTTTCTCAAATATACATTTTGGGATAGTATATAACTTTGGACTAATGTAACTCAAGTCAAATTAGTCAGAGTTCATGCAAATAGGGTTAGAATTCAAGGATGGAAGCTCCAGAAGGCTGCTATCAGTTTACTATAAAGAATGATTTTCTAAATTGTCAGAATTGCCCAAAGAACTATATGCTGCTCTAGGAGGTTGTAAATTCAACTTTGGGGATGTAGAAGCAGATGCTAGATAACAACTCAGAAATCAGGCAAGTAGAAGAGCTTTTGTGTCCCCTGTAATACACAGATAGCACCCCTACGCTCAATTCCCTTTGAGCAAGCTATAACTTCAGGCCTTTCTCTCCATTCAACACAGCATATTGGAATACAAGGGAGAGAGAGTGCTATTATTACTGAGATAACCTTGAGTCTGTTCTAATTTATTTTTTAACAGAAAATAAATCACTCTCAACCTTTGTTACTTTATTATTGAGGGGGGCGGTTAGATGAAGAACATTTTATTCTCTTGGCAACTGGTATAAGAATTACTCCTGGTGAAAGAATTGCCTTTGTTGGAAAAATGCTTCTTCAGTAGCACCACTTGGGGTAGGTGAGTCCTGCAGGGCAGGAATGTCAGCTGAGGCCAAGGACTCAGAGGAGAGCATGAAACTACATGGCATGAGACAGAGTCATCTGCTCTTAAAAGGGAAGGAGTGAAAGAAAAGAAAGTCAGGGTAGGGAGAAAAGACCAGAGAGTTAGTGAAATTGTTGGGAGACTGAATTCTTCAGATAGTACAATTACAAACTCAGGAAATGCTTAGTATGAGTGGATCTGGGGTAGTAAATTAGTGGAGGCACTAAATTCTGCATCCAGGTAGACAAAAAACAAACAGAAAACACTTGCAGAAGCAAAATGCTAAACCAGAAAAAGCATCAAAATATGAGCCCTTAGAAATGTAAAGAAATCATGGGAACCACTGTGGACTGGGGTTCAAGTCACATTAACTTAGAATTGCAGGGGCAGGGAGATACTGTTGATCATCTTAATAACATTACATTAGTCCAGACTGCTTGTAGGAGAGCACCTATCTGCCTCCACACATACGGACATCAAATAACTGTGATTCAAATAGCCATTCTTAGAAAGGGTAGTCAGCCTTACACTGTGCATTGGCAAAGACAAGCTTGTGGACCTTCTCATCCCTGACTTGGTATGACAGTAACCGTCTTAAGTGGCCACACCTCAAATGCTCTGTAACAGTTTTATCTAACCAGTTTTCTTCCAAGTGAGGTCTGAGCAGCTAGTATGGCTGGAAGACCTTTGAATTGCAGAAAATAATGCCATACTTCCTGCAGTGCCCATTTTATTTGATGGTAAATAATCAAAAGCCTTGTCATTTTAAAATAAGTATGGCTAGATTATTATTAGATTAGTATTTATTATTAGATATTAAAACAAACATTTAATTTTAAGATAAAACCTGGAGACATCAAGGCATAGCATATCTTGATCATTCCTTGTTTCATCACCAGGTCACAGAGGCACATATGCTTTACTGTCCACTGCTATAAGACTTGAGTAGACAAGCTTGTGAAGCCCTGGTCTAAACCACACCAAAAAGTAGCTCAAGCAGAGCCCTGAAGATCAACTGTCACATCACAGCTATCTGAAAGTTGCCTTTGATTTTATGCCAGTTTCTAAGCAGCTTTGGGGACCTATCTGGTAAGCATAAATCAGCTACATTATCATCATCTCATGGCATTTAGAGGTTCCACACATGCAGACATCTGTCTATCAGCATTATGTAAAACTAGATAAATACAAATGCTACCTGCCTTCTGGAGCTCACCAGCTCCATACTACAACTAGCTGTGGACTCAAATTTAGCAAAACACATAAACACAGGCCACTGAACCTTGGGGACATCAAAATCACTAAAGCAGAATCACAAGTAAACTGCAGTTATGCTGTTGATTGTGTGACTGGAATGATGACTGAGAGGAAAATCAGTTTAGCACAGTGGCCAAAAGCAAGAGCCCTACAACCAGACTCTACAGGGGTGGATCCTGGCTCTGCCACTTCTCAGCAATGTGACCTGGGCAAGTTATGTAAGCACTGTTTCTCAGTTTCCTACCATGTGAAATGGAGAAACTAATCATTCTTGCTCTATGGGGGTTCTGAGAAAAGTTAAATGAGATAATAGCTGTAAGGCACTTATCCAACTGCCTGGTACAGAGTAAATGTTCCATCAATCTCTCTCTCTCTTTCTTTCTCTCTCTCACTCTCCCCCCTTCCCTTTTCTCTCCTCCCCTCCTCAACCATCCATGTGAAATGGTTGGACAATACATATTTGGATGTCCTAGGGACTGTGCTATGCCTAAAGGCACACAAATCAAAATGCTCTCAGACTAATTAGGTTGTCCTGTAATATAAGGCAAGTTGTGAAAATCACTATAATAAAGGTAATAAAGCACTTAGATAGTATCAACCTGAGGGCAGGGATGGGTCTCATTCATCCCAATATCCTCAGCATCTCACCCTGTGTTTAGCACAAAAGCAATGTTCAATAAAAAGTTGAAAAAGAAACAAATGATTAGTAAGTGAATGGTGAGCAGAACTAGGAAAGGCTTTGGAGAAAGGCCTGGTAATACAGGTGAGATTTCAGAAGGATCTGAAAAAAGAAATAAGATGTTTGAGTCAAAGAGAGAAAAAGGAATCAGAAAAATGGAGAGGAAGCAGGGAAGGGACAAGTAGGCTTGTTACTTACACATATTATGGCCCTGATATCAAGAATTTCAAAACACGTTAAAGAATTATTATCAACTTTGTTGTCGACCAAAAGTGAAAGTGAAAACCCCTTGTCAAGCTCTGGCCAGGAGAAACTCCACAGGCAAGAGAGAGAGCCTCAGACTTGCCCAAGGTCTGGACTTAACTGAAGAATAAAAATGTGCTAATCAGAGGAACTCCCTCATTCTAGGCGGAAGCCCACCTGAACTACCTGGAATGTTCTCAAGGTTCCACACTTTTTCTTGGCTCAGAATCTTGCAATGAACTGTTTTTTTTTCCTTTTCTAGATTCCTCAAATCATCCACCCCCCTCTGCCCTCCCCTACTCCACCTGCCTAACTCCTTGTCATAAAGGACTCAGTTTACATATAATCTGGAAAGCTTTCCTTGTGTCTCACCACCAAAATCTGGGGTAAAGACCCACCCAGTCATATTTCTATAGCAATCTACACTCACTCCCACACTGCAATTGCAACTGCCTATTTATTTAGGTAGCTTCTCCCATCACATCACACTGTGAGCTCCTTGAGGTAGGCATTATATACCATTTACTGTTAGAGGCTTGATATATTAACTGGGGAAAAAAGTTGAAATTCCCCCAAATTACAAAGTATACAGGTTGCAATATACCATATATAACATTTGGGCAAACTTTTTAATCCACCTCTAGCTAAGGCTATTTAGAAATTAATGAATAATGTATTACTCAAATCCAGTTTCCATTTGGGCATAGATTAAAAGCTCAAATGTGCCTCATCTTCCCCATTCAAATACAGAAGGCCAGTGGGATCCTAATTCCACCCCCCTCAAGAAAGTTTACAGTTTCCTTTTATTCCTAATAACAACAACAAAAAAGCAATGATTTTTCACCTATCAGGTTGCTAAAAAAAGAAAAGTTTAATTGAATACATTGTTAGGATGTGCAGAAACGGGCAACTTAATACCCTGTTGTAGGAAAGGTAAATAACTATCAAATGCAAACTATCATTTGCACAGTGTTGGATTTGGGGGAGCTATTTTTTTAATTGCGTTAAAATACACATAAAATTTACTACCTAAAGCATTTTTAAGTATGTAATTCCTGGCATTAAGTACATTCACATTGTTGTATAATGACAATCACTATCTATTTCCAGAATTTTTTTATCTTGTCAAATAGAAACTCTTACTCATCAAAAAAATAACTCCCCATTTCCCTCCTCCCAGCCACTATTTACTTCCTGTCTCGATGAATTTGCCTATCCTAGGTAGTGCATTTAAGTGGAGTCATATTATATTTGTCCTTTTGTGGCTTATTTCACTTAGGATAATGGTTTTAAGATTCATTCACCTTGGAGCATGTATCAGAACTTCCTTCCTTTTTTAAGGCAAAATAATTATTCCATTGTATGTATATAGCACATTTTGTTTATCCATCCACCTATTTATGCATATTTGGGGTTGTTCCACCTTTAGCTATTGTGAATAATGCTTCTTTGAACATCAGTATATAGTATTTGAGGTTCTGCTTTCAATTGTTTTGGTTATATACCTAGAAGTAGAATTTCTGGATCATATGGAAATTCTATTTTTAACTTGTTAAGGAACTTTCAAATTCTTCTACACAGGAACTGTACCATTTTACACTCCTACCAGCACTGCATTTTTACAAGAACAAGAGATTGGAAGCAACTTACACATTTATCAGTAGTCAACTAATTAAATAATTTATAGTGCATCCTTACAATGGACTACTACGCAACTCATAAAAACAGAATAGGGACTACTCTTTTGTATGAATAAAGAAAGAGTTGGGGAACCTGAGTGGCTCAGTTGGTTAAGCATCTGCCTTCGGCTCAGGTCATGATCCCAGAGTCCGAGGACCAAGCCCACATCAGACTCCCTGCTCAGCGGGGCATCTGCTTCTCCCTCTCCCTCTGCCATTTCCCACCCCCCACTTCCACTAGTGCTCTATGGCTCTCTGGCTCTCTGTCAAATAGATAAATAAAATCTTAAAAAAAAAAAAAAGGAAAGGGTTCTACATGTATTAACTGAAAAAGCAAGATGCAAGACCATGGGTATGTTATGTTACCATTTATATAAAAGAGAAGAAAAAATATTTATACATATAAATTTGCTTGGAAAAAATATAAAATATCTCTGGAAAACTACAGAAGAATTATCACATTTGTTGCCTCATGAAAGAAGAATTAAGTGATGGGAGGTCCAAAGAGCACAACGAGTTTTCATTATAATATGCTTTTATACTTCATGAATGTGAAATATATGATTACATGATCTATTTAACTGTTAAATTTTTAAAATAAATCAAATGAATTGGATTTTGTGAACAAAACACATCTGACCCTTGTTCTTGCTGCAGGTCCAGATCCACCACCCTTAAAAGGGGAGAAAGAAGCATCTCTCCTGTTGAAATACCACACACATCTCTCAGAAGAGTGAATTCATATTTTTACTCTATTATCTCCTCTGCTCCTTTTCCCTTTTTTCTAAAACAAGATTTGATCCCCAACTTTAACCTCCTTCCTCAAGATGATTTCTCTTTACCTTCCATAGAGAAGGAATGTCTTCAAAACTATTTTGTGAAAACCAGGACCCCACTCCAAGCTTCTGGTAATAACTTCCTCAAAAAAGTGAAGACACAGAGTAAACATGACAATCAAACACACGGAAAATAAGGATCTCTCCTAATTCAGTAAAATCACAGCACTAACATAAGAGCTTGAGAAAATATAAAAGTGAATCCATCATTTTATCTTTGAAATGCTTTACTATCTATATATGTTTGTAATTCCAATGTCTTTCTAACAGTCCTGATTGGAAAATGAGGATAATATTTTTTTTTCGTTATCTTTGAGTAATCCCAGAAAAGCATAATAGCTCATCATTATAGGGAAGATCATAACAATGCCAGAAAGAACAAAAAATCAAATGCTTCTCTTTCCATTACTTAATACCAACTAGCTCAATAAATATATATTTTTTAAATGGTTATTTCCCAGGTTTCTATTTAAGTTAATGCAGCAATATACCCAATTTGTACTCCTAGTTAACTACTCTTAGTCCTTGGGGACTACAGTACTCAATTAGTTATATGCTTTTAGTCATTTGCCTCTTTGCATCTTTCTTGAAAATCCACAGTTGATAATCACAAGATTCAAGCTGAGGTAAAATATTGTCAGTATTTTTAAGCACCATTTGGCCAAAAACACTGCGTGGAAACACATACACACGTACACACACACACACACACACACACACACGCTGATGAGTCATAGGCAGACTGTAGCATGTTATTTTGAGACTTCCCTGCCCACCATAACACTGCCATACATCTGGCCCATCTTCAAAATGGTGATTCGCTGGAGAAGTGTTCCTGCTACTCTCCAAGGCCAGGTGACACCAATGCAAGAGTAATATATAATTTCCAGCCCCCTACTTTCAGAGTTTTCATAGGGAACATGAAAAAAAAATTTTAATAAAAGTCAATGTAGAAAACATGTGCTCTCATAATCTTAAATAGGCTTTAAACTATTTTTTCAATGAATTTAATTGATATGGAAATATTATGCAGTTATTCAGAAAACTATAGGTTTGAAGATTTTAATGCTATAGATTAAAGTTTTAGTGAAAGGGGCAGTGTGCTGATAATCAGGAAAAGACGTAATAGAACACTTTTTGTAGTAAAAAATGAACAATAAAGATTTTCAGTTGTGCCAAATGGTGAAGAGTTTGCTGTTAATACATTCAGCTGGTGCTCACACAAAATTTGCTCTACATATTTTCATATCGAGTGTTATCTGAATCAGCAGAAATAACACATTTGTAGTTCCTCAGTGTTTCTATACTATTGATCTAGAAAATTTGCATTTTGAGGACTTTTGTTTCCTTTCAATAAAATAATTCTAGTTATAGAATGTAAATATATGACAAAATGTGATTTGTATTTTGATGAGTTAATCCTCTTATTCACATGCATGATTTTATTCTGAATTGTTATTTATATAACCACACCTTGCTTTTAAAGGTATATATATAATTGAAAACACAATTTTAAAACTGATCACACATATAAATGTAAGTGAATGGTAACATGGCCTATAATTTGTAATTAATTTGACTTCTCTACAGCCATACAGTTACTTGATATATTTAACAGGTTAGATTTAAAATTAATCTCATGAATTAAAATATTCCCTTTATTATGAACCAGGTAGTATTATAATAAGAGTATTTTTAGAAGAGAATAATAATAGAATCAAAAGTACTGGATAACACCAAGCATTAACAATGAAATAAGAGAAAAACATATGTTTGCTAGGTGTATTTTACTCTGTTCTCAGAAACAGTATCAAAACATTATCCTGAATCAGTAGTAGGAGCTCACTGTTATAATCCTAACAATCTTATAAGCAAAAGTTTCTGGGCTTTTGGAAATAATAACAAATATGTAAAGAGTCATTCCAAATACAGATTCTACAGATCAGTTTTTTTTTCCAAAATAAAATAAAGCCAAAGTCAACTTCAAGCTTATTATTGAATAATAATTTAAACAAATACCTGGTTTCAGATTTACTAAGAATAATGTAGTCACAGGTAAGATGATCGTCTTTTGTTTTAGTGCAGCTAAAGATAAAGCTTTATATAAAAGAACAATGTGAAAAAA